>NC_083768.1:32277274-32564774 GCF_963514075.1 Conger conger
CAATGAGAGGTCGATTGACGGAGAGGACTTAGCAGGGATGTAGAGAAGCTCAGTTTTGGCAAGGTTGAGCTTCAGGTGATGGGAAGTCATCCATGCAGAGATATCAGCCAAGCAGGCAGAGATCTGTGTGGTGATTTGGGTGTCGGGGGGGGAAGGAAATGAAGAGTTGGGTGTCATCAGCGTAGGAGTGATAAGAAAAGCCGTGGGAAGAGATAACAGAACCAAGAGACATGGTGTATAGCGAGAAGAGGAGAGGCCCAAGAACCGAGCCCTGCGGGACTCCAGTTCGTAGGGGTTGAGGGTCGGAGACTGCGCCCCTCCAAGTCACCTGGTAGGAGCGACCAAAGAGGTATGAGGAAAACCAAGCGAGTGCAGAACCTGTGACACCCATCCCAGACAGCGATGAGAGCAGAATCTCATGGTTGACTGTATCGAAGGCGGCTGACAGGTCGAGGAAGATGAGGACAGAGGAGAGGGATTTTGCTTTAGCAGAGTGGAGTGCCTCAGTGACCGCGAGCAGGGCGGTTTCAGTGGAGTGGCCACTCTTGAAGCCAGACTGGTTGGGGTCATGGAGATTGTTGTGGAGAAGATAAGTGGACAGTTGGGAGCAGACCGCCCGTTCCAGGGTTTTAGCGAGAAAGGGAAGAAGAGAGACAGGCCGGTAGTTGTTCAGGGCAGAGGGGTCAAGAGTAGGTTTTTTGAGGAGGGGAGTGACTCTGGCCCTCTTCAGGGAAGAGGGCATGGTGCCGGAAGAGAGGGAGGTGTTGATTAGAGAGGAGAGAAAAGGGAGAATGTCCTCAGATATAGATTGTAGGAGGGGAGAGGGGATGGGTTCAAGAGGACAGGTGGTCGGGCGGTGGGAAGTAAGGAGTTTCAGTGTGTCGGCGTCAGAGAGGGGAGAAAAGGAGGTTAGGGAGTTGGGGAGGGTAGGAGGGTCAGCAGGGGTGGAGGGTTGGGAGAAGGAATTGCGAATAGCATCGACCTTCTTTTCAAAGAAGGAGACAAAGTCATCAGGTGTGAGTGATGAGGGGGGTGGGGGGGGGGGAGGGGGAGGGGGGGCCAGAAGAGAGGAGAAAGTTGAAAACAGTTTGCGGGGATTAGAGGCGGCCGCGTTAATTTTCGAGTGAAAGAAGGAAGATTTAGCTAGAGAGACAGAGGAATGGAAAGATGATTTACATTACATTATTGGCATTTGGCAGACGCTCTTATCCAGATGATAAGAGGGCATGGAAGGAAGCCATATCACTGGGGAGACAGGACTTTTTCCATTTTCTCTCCGCCGCCTGCAGTTCGGTTCGGACAGCTCGTAGAGCATCAGAAAGCCAAGGACTGGGGGGGGAGGCCCGAGCTAGTTTGGTGGTGAGGGGACACAGAGAGTCAAAGGAAGATGAGAGGGAGGACATGAGAGTTGTAGCCGCATCATCGGGAGACAGTCGAGAGAAAGACTCCGCAGATGGTAGGGAGGAGAGGATTGTAGATGAGAGGGTGGAGGAAGACAGGTGGCGTAGGTTCCGTCGACAGGTGACAGTGGATGGTGGGAGAGATGGATGGGTGTTGGAGGAGAGTGGAAGAGAGAAAGAGATGAAGGAGTGGTCAGATATATGGAGTGGTGTTACAGAGAGGTTGGTTGTTGTGCAGCTCCTTGTGAAGATGAGGTCAAGAAGGTTGCCTGCTTTGTGGGTGGGAGGGGAAAGAGTGAGGGTAAGGTCAAAAGAAGAGAGGAGGGAGAGAAACGTAGACTGGGTGGACTCTGAGTTGAGGTTGAAGTCACCCAGGAGGATCAGGGGGGTGTCATTGACAGGTGAGGAGCTGAGGAGGATGTCCATCTCATCCAAAAGGTTTCCCAGAGGACCCGGGGGGCGATAAACAACAATAACAAACAGTTTGCACGGCAGAGTAACAGAAACCGCATGAAATTCAAAAGAGGAGAAGGAGAGGGATGAGGAGAAGACACTAGATCTCCATGAGGATGAGATTAGGAGACCTGTGCCACCTCCTCTGCCAGAGGATCTGGGTGTGTGGGAAAAAGAGAAGGCAGAGGAAATGGAAGCCGGGGTGGCCGTGTTCTCTGGTGAGAGCCACGTTTCAGTTAAAGCCAGAAAGTCAAGGTTGAGGTGGGAGGCATAGGCAGATATGAAGTCTGCTTTCTGGACGGCGGACTGGCAGTTCCAGAGGCCACCAGCCACACAGAGATCAATACCAGGGGATCTGGGAGGGAAGATGAGGTTAGAGATATTCTGCCCATGTTGGCGGGAGGCGAACCTCCTACCTGACTGGGACCTGGGGAGAGGAGAGAGGACAGGGATGGGAAGGAAACACATGGAGGGAACTAGGGAGGACAAGGGGAATACTACACAGTGGAATGAGGACAGGCAGCAAAAACAAAATCAAACATCAGGCTCTCGGACAGCCTGGATGGACACCCGTAGATAGACACCCTCGACTTTGTACACCTGCGACTTCGTACGCCGAGGCAAGTAGCCGAGGCTGCCGCACACAGCTGCCGCTGGTGTGCTACACAACTGCTTAAATAACACTGACGCCGAATACAGAAAATGCAACCAACCCACTGCAGAACAATAATGCACACTGAAGTGAGTTCAGGTGTGCCAGTACTAATAGCCTGAGCAGGGTGCAAAGTATTGGCTCCTCCTACAACAAAAGCTGTGGCCTGCCAGCCAGTAAAACAATAGCCTAACTTAATAGCCTAGCTTACCTGAGAGAAACAAACACCTAACCCAGTTTCACTGAATCTAAATAAACACCACTTGTAATAGCTAACAAACAAACAAGTACACAACAGAACACTATAATGACAACTAAACTGAATTTAGAATCAGCAAGCAAACAAATAATACTTAACTAATCCAGGAGAAAATGCAACCAACCCACTGTAGAACAATAATGCACAGGTTTGAAGGAAAGAGACCTCTTTATTTAGTGGAAGGTTCATGAGTGAGCGGTGTTGACCCCTGGCCCTTGACCCCTGACCTGTGTCTCCAGGAGAACGAGATCCTGACAGAGCAGGAGGAGCTCATCTCTCTGGAGCAAGTCCTGCGCAGACAGATCGCCACAGAGAGGGAGGAGATCGAGCGACTGCGCGCCGAGATCGCCGACATCCAGAGGTCTCGCTCCGTCTCTCTGCCTTTCCTTCTGTTTTCCCTCCTCATCCCTCCATCTCTCTGCCCTTACCTGTTTTCCTGTCTTCCTGCTCCCTCGCTCTCTGATATTTCCCCACAGCTGAGCTTACGCTTCTCTCTTAGTGGTCTGGCCATGCTACTGAGCCTAGCATGGCTTAGCAGAAAATCAACACTGTGGTGTGCTTGATACTTTCTAACCAGGCCATTGTTATAGGAGGCTGAAAAGGTTCCATTAATTACATTACATTACATTAATGGCATTTGGCAGACGCTCTTAGCCAGAGCGACGTACTGTTGATTAGGCTAAGTTCACACCTGTGTATGTTTCTCTGCATGTGTCCATGTGTGTCGACCTTGATGTGCACTCTTTGGATATGAGCGTCGACTGTATTAAATGTAATGCAATGTGTGTGTTCCTGCAGTCGCCAGCAGGGGCGCAGTGAGACTGAGGAGTACTCCTCGGACAGTGAGAGTGAGAGTGAAGATGAGGAGGAGTTGCAGATCATCCTGGAGGACCTTCAGAAGCAGAACGAGGAGCTGGAGGTGAGTATGAGAGACAATATCTGAACGGCATTTATTAGTTCCAGTGCAATTTAATGTGTGTGTGTGTGTGTGAGTGTGTGTATGTGTGTGTGTGTGTGTGTGTGTGTTTGTGAGTGTGTGTATGTGTGTGTGTGTGTGTCTGTGTATGTATGTGTGTGTCTGTGTGTGTGTGTGTATGTGTATGTGTATGTGTATGTGTGTGTGTGAGTGTGTGTATGTGTGTGTGTGTGTGTTTGTGAGTGTGTATGTGTGTGTGTGTGTGTGTGTGTGTGTGTGTGTGTGTGTGTGTGTATGTATGTCTGTGTGTCTGTGTATGTATGTGTGTGTCTGTGTGTGTGTGTATGTGTATGTGTGTGTGTGAGTGTGTGTATGTGTGTGTGTGTGTGTTTGTGAGTGTGTGTATGTGTATGTGTGTGTGTGTGTGTGTGTGTGTGTGTGTGTATGTATGTATGTGTGTGTCTTGTGTGTGTGTGTATGTGTGTGTGTGTGTGTGTGAGTGAGTGTGAATGTATTGTGCATGTGGAAACCCCCCCGCTGACTCGCTGCGCTCCCTCAGAATAAGAACACACACCTGAACCAGGCCATCCACGAGGAGCAGGAGGCCATCATCGAGCTGCGTGTGCAGCTGCGTCTGCTCCAGAGCCAGCGTCTGCAGCAGGAGCAGCCTGCGCAGCCAACGCAGCCAACGCAGCCCAGCCCCGAAGCCCTGCCAGAGGAACCCGCCAAACACGCCGCCCCGGCAACCCAGCCCCCCCTCCCGGCTGCTGCCCCCGCCCCCGCCAACCCCGCGCCCCCCCGGGACGCCCCCGCCAACGGAAAACCTGCCCCAGAGTCCCTCAAACCGTCCCCCAGCAAGGACCGGCGAGAGACGAACCTGTGAGCTCCACCACTGAACTCCACCACTGAGCTCCACCAACGCCATCCTCACACACACCTGCTGTTCAGAAGGACTGCTGCTCTACTGCCCTGGCTGTGGAGGATGGAGGGAGAGGGGGAGAGAGGGAGAGGGGGAGGGGTGGGGAGAGAGGGAGAGGGTGGAGACAGTGAGAGGGAGGAACTCAGAAACAAAGAGTTTTACCCGAGCGAAGGGCGTGATAGAGACCAGTGGAAAACCCCACAAAGATAATGGCACGTTTAAAGTGCGATTGTTGTATTCGATGATCCCACAGTGTTGGTTTTCAGTGCGACTGTCCTGTCCTTCTGTTACTTTCAGCCTTTCATGAACCTGAAGGAGAATCATGTACTCATCCATCGTCATTGCATTAATTAATATTTTACAAATGCAGTTGTCACATGCAGATGTGCAGTATGTAAATCTCTGTGGCAGAATCTAATCTCTGGTGGCTGGTAGTGCTAATGTAATGGCAGCTCATTCTCTGTGCTTTAGATGGGGTTTTCATTTTGTCTGCATTTTGTCTACAGTGCAGTGGAGTCGCCGTGTTTGTCTGGTCTATACTCGAGTATCTGTGTTAATATTGTGCTAAATGCATTCCTTCTGGATTCATTACTTATTAAAAAAAGCGATTTAACGTGCAGCTCTGACGAAGCTGTAGTAAGGTCAGCGTGACGCAGCTGCAGCCGTGTACAGTGTGAAGATGTGAATGTTTGGGTCTGATGAGGACCCCAGCAGAGGTGCTCTCTGGACCCACCACAGGGTTCTGATCACTATTGGGAATTTCTGGATGAATGAGACTCACCCACACAAAGTAAGAGCTGTCTGATAAAGAGCCACTACATCATGCTGTGAAGCGTAAAGGCAGGTTAGACTGTCTTTGACTCATAACAGGTGGAAGGTGACAGGTTGGAGTGTCTTTGACTCATAACGGGTGGAAGGCGACAGGTTGGAGTGTCTTTGACTCATAACAGGTGGAAGGCGACAGGTTGGACTGTCTTTGACTCGTAACGGGTGCAAAGCGACAGGTTGGAGTGTCTTTGACTCATAACGGGTGGAAGGCGACAGGTTGGACTGTCTTTGACTCATAACGGGTGGAAGGCGACAGGTTGGACTGTCTTTGACTCATAACAGGTGGAATGGTCAATATGTATGAAGATTGGACTAGTGGCATGGCTCATACATGCCAAAGGTGTGGGTGGAATCCAGTCCCCTTCATTTTGTAAAAGTATTCATAAAATAGATTTTGACATGACCCTAAGCCCTACCATGACAAACAAGAAGGGCTTCAAATAAACACGGGTGTGTCCCCTTCCTCTTACTGTAACATGGAACAAAATGGATTGGCTTGTGTTCAAAAAACAGACATGATGGTGTGTTGGACCTTTTCCAGGATTCCCCTGGTTTTGACATCTGTGTGATTGGTAAGTGCCACAGTCCTGTGTGGAAATCATGTACTGTGTAATAGTTGTGTGAAAGGGGTGACCATCAGTAGCGCATCCAGTGGTCCTGGTGCCTCAAGCTCCTCTTGTTCTCTTTCAGTGTTGTTGAAATTTTTACATGATTTTCTTTGAATGTGGCAACTGTAAATTTAAAAAGAGGCTCCCAGAAATCTCATGTACAAATTGTATTTTGCTCCTATCACTCTTCATTCAAATTATAAATTAATCCTAGTTTGTGGGGGTTGAGTCAAATAGCATATTCTGCTTGTTTATATGTATTTAAATGCCCCATACTTAGAAATGGCTAACTTAAGCTTGCCTCATTATTTTCATACTGATGTATTTTGTAGCTATTCATCAACTGACCGAATGATACAGCTAATAATAAAGTGTCATTCTTAAAATTCCTTCCTTTCAAATGGTCAGAAATAGTGGCCCTTTTTTCCTCAAACAATTCTGTAACCTATTGATAAGGGATGTTTAGAACCATAATTCAGTTCAATAGTCTTGTTACTATCTTGTCATTTTGTAATCAGTTTTGCCTTGGGTTAAACAGAACAAATTGGTAGCTCGCCCTACTGGTAGATATGAATATAATAAAAATAGGGAGTTGTATTTGTATTTTCCTCTCTCCCGTAACATACAAGCCTTCTAATAATTTGTAGTAACCTTAGCAAAATATGCCTTTCTAGTCATACACCCGTATTACTGTGTTAACTGAGGCAAGATTGAACTCTCAATACCACGCTTCCATTCATGTTGTAGAAAGCTAAGTAACTGCTCATTCCATGATGCTGAATGCCATGAGAGAATGCAAAAATAGAGGGTAGTTTCAATGTTTTATAATCCGAGTTTGAGTTAACACAGGCTTTGTTCCAAGCGTCCACCTTCCTCAGACCCTCTGCGTAAAAAATGCTTATTTCTTTTTGATATGTCCAAAAACAGTAGTTTCGAACTTTATTATATTCCCATGTTAATTCATCGTTTCAACAAGTGGTGAGGAGCGGCACGACAATCACGTGACTGACAGCGCTTCTGGTTTCCGTTATATTTGGGAAAGATGATGTAGCTGGCTGGCCTTGGGTAGGATTTCTTTTATCAAAGAGGCTCTGTTAACAAAAGAAAAGCATGGACACAAATGTAAAATAGAACACGGTAGAAGAATGCAGAAATCATTGTAGTATAAAACATGGCTATAAGGGAGCTGAAAGTCTGTCTTCTTGGGGTAAGTGGAAAAAGTTGGAAAAGAAAATTCTTAAGGCTACGGCTTTTTAGTCTGCAATCCGGTAACATTGGGAGACGGTACACAAGAAAATCTGGGAAACTATCTTAAGAGTATCAAAATATGCCTGCTTGACTTGATTTTACATGTATCTTTATTATTCGTTCTGTCCGTTTTACGTTGTTTGATCACAGATAGACGTTCCTCTTTTGTGCAGTTTTGTGAACTGCTGATGTTTACTCGGTTACGAAACGATCTAGACGTACGCTTTCACTTGTTCCCCGATGGTTTAGATATGAATTAGTGAAAATTATGTGGACAAAATTGGATATATATTTAAATGCTTTACACAAGGACTTCGAACCTGAGAGGTGTTGTTTTCTTCCTTTCCTGATGTTGTCCTGTCACTTTATAATTCATTGGCATGATCAACTATTACGTCACCGTCGGGCCAGGATGAAGAAATCACTTGTCCCGTCTTTTTCTAACCCTACTAGGCTAAATGAAGAAAACAATGAACAAGTACATTCCCCTGCAGTCATTGATTACCTGTAATATTTTTGCGAATATATATGGCATGAAGAGATGAGGGCAAATTTAAAATCTGTTAAACATTCTGCAGTGATAACTTATTTCTGACCACACTCCAATCTTTGTGTAAATATTATTCTTTCAAGGACACGGGAGTTGGGAAGTCCAGTATTGTGTGTCGTTTTGTACAGGACCATTTCGACCACAACATAAGCCCAACAATAGGGTAAGGAACGTTTCAAATAAGTGATTATAAGTAATATTGCCATTTCCATTATTGATAGTCAGACCAAACTTCTTAAAAACCTGTGGTTCAAATGACAATGTAATGAAGACACATCAAGTCTACTGTATATCCAACTCACAGACAATTACTTGTATGTTATTCCTATTTGTTACACAGACATATCAGGCACCAAATGTGTTTGGGGATGCTTGTCATGATTCTTGTTTGGTTTATATCTCTGAATTGCAGTGCATCATTTTTAACAAAGACTGTCCCCTGTGGAAATGAACTGCACAAATTCTTGATTTGGGACACGGCAGGACAAGAACGGGTAGGTGTGAGGCAAACGTTTGAAGAACCTGCATATGGATCACAGGCGTTTTTGTTTGGGATGTGGGGCAGTTTGCAGATTTCTAATCGTTCTTGGTCGTATGGGAGTCCCTGAACAGCTTCTCGCTGTGGTGGAATTTTGTGTTGCCTCGAGTGAACTCCCACGTCCTCTGTAGTAACCCAGTTGTTTTTGTAAAAACCGGTGTTATGCGAGGTCCATGGGCTGGACTCAGAAAGAATGGCCGAGTCTTGTCAGGCATTCCTGCCTCTGGCCTGGGCCCAGGTGAAGTGTGTCACATTATTTGGCGGTGAATCATAAGGCCGGGAGGAATTGTGGAAAGGAAAAAATAACAGAAATTGTGCTTGACTTGAGTTTTTTTTAAGTATGCTTCTACATGTAGGTAATGTCTGGGCCCAGGCTAAACTAAACAGTATTCCTCCTACAATCACCCCCAGTGTCTTTTAAAAGCCAGTTGTTACAGAATTGCCTCTCCATTTTTATAATCATTGATGGGTTTTTTTACATAATAGTCAAATCAATTTGTGTGTCATTTACCATCAATAAACAGTTTGGCTATGCATCACTAAGTTTCTGTTTTTCTGAGAACTATGGCTGGGTTTTGTCAGAGATCACTGTGGCGTGACAGGCTTCCTTATTCTCAGTTTAGTGTAACATTTCCTGTCAGTAGATTAAACTCGTATAATGAAGATGACCTATTGAGCCAGAACTGACTACTGAATAAATCATAATCAGCTCTACTCATAAACATACTCCACTTGTAAACGTTACTTGCATAATTTTATTTGTAGACATACTTGACTTATAAACATAACTGACCTGAATTTCCTGGGAGCAGCTGTTATGACTCAGGGTTGGGTAGTTTTCTGTGAAAGCATTCAGTGGGATCCGGAAGATTGTGGCTGGGAATAATGATACCCTGAAGAAAAACTTTGTATTTTATATGAAATAATATGATAACAGGGCCTGTTTGAATGGGAAATGAGGGTCCAGTATCTAAACTTTTTACTTATTATGATGCTTAGACATGTCCTGACACATGGACACATCGTTGTTTATGATTTCTCACATTGCCTTTCAGTTTCATTCATTGGCCCCGATGTACTACCGGGGGTCGGCTGCTGCTGTCATCGTGTATGACATCACAAAACTGGTACAGTACTCCAGTGGGTGAAAGAGAATGAATGATTGCAAGGGGCGATTCAGGTGGTCAGAGCAGTTGTCTGGCAGTTGGAGGGTTGCTGGTTCGATCCCGCCCTGGGTGTGTTGAAGTGTCCCTGAGCAAGACACCTAACCCCCAAATACTCCTGACGAGCTGGCCTTGTATGGCCAATCACCGTTGGTGTGTGAGTGTGTGTATGAATGGGTGAATGAAAAGCAGGAATTGTACAGCGCTTTGGATGAAGGTGCTATATAAATGCCAAACATGTACATTAGCTGCAGTAGATCCTAAATAAAGTGAAGGCCATAAACCTGCTGTTTTATTAATATGTTTTAACTAGCAGCTGCGTACTGTGTATAATGGCAACAAAAACAATGACAATACTCACAGTGTACTCCACCTGAATCAGCGTTAACTTCCACAGCATCCACTGGAACCTGCTATTCTGTGCCTGAGACCTATGGTTTGTCTCACAGGACTCTTTCCAGACCCTGAAGAAATGGGTGAAGGAACTGAAAGACCATGGCCCCGAGGACATTGTGGTGGCCATAGCAGGGAACAAGAATGACCTGGGGGACATCAGGTACTCATACTAACCTCAGACTGTGTGAACATAACCAGTAGTATCCCTGATTAGTGAGGACTGAATAATCGGCAGAATATTTATATGAGTCACTGCTTTCATTCAGTTTTTTTGCTATTTTTTGCTTGTGATCCTATAAATAAGAAAGCCTTCAAGCAGATTAGATGAGACATTTCACTTTAAGCTTGCCTCTTAACATATTAAAGTACAAAGTACAAATCTACTCTGATTTGAAGATACCATGATATATTGTACCAGAGTGACACAGAGTAGCCACTGAAACCTGTATATGTGCTTGGACTACATGCTTCTTTCAAGTCCTCAAGTCTTAAAAGTCTAAGGAATTGTGATTCTCTCATGAAAAATTAGTATGAAAAATATTTTTTCACATCATGCCTAATTTTGCCTGCACAGGGAAGTTCCTATGAAGGAAGCCAAGGAATTTGCGGAGTCTATCGCAGCCATTTTCATCGAAACCAGTGCAAAGAATGCAGTTAATGTGGAGGAACTCTTTCAGAAAATCAGTGTGTATTTTCTGTTATTCTATTGACTGGTGATAGCAACATACCTATCATAATTCATACCTCAATATGTGTGTTTATAATGAGATAAGAGATGCTTTTTTTTTTTTTACAAGGACACTTTTTATTTTTATTTTTGACATTAACTTCTCCCTTGTCTGACCTTTTGTGCACATCTCTGTAATTGTTTACCTTAGATATGCATTTCCTCAAAAAAGTACCCTTTTTGGTTGAACCTACATATCCTTTCAGGATATAGACTACCTTTTCCTCATTTTCAGTTTAAACACAAATTGCATGTTACAGCACAATACTTCTGCTGTTTGTGCGCATTCGTATACCCTTTCAGTGCTGGGCTTTTAGGACCTTACGTCCGTATCCATTTTGTGCGCGCTGATGAAATGATTGTGCTTTAACTTGGATTCAGGTCGGCAGATTCCACCTTTGGATCCCCAGGACCCAGACAGACCGGAGACCTTCAAGCTGACCCGACAGCCACCTCCGTCCAACAGGAGGTGCTGCTAGTGAGGGGTACTCAGGGCCCACAAGGGACAACTCAGACCTCATGTTCCAGTTTTACCAGCACACGATTACACAGCCCCCAGTCAGGTGAGACGGAGTGAGTCCCAACTGGGTAGACCCTGAATCAGCACAGGAGAGTATCCCCCCTATTGCAAGATGCAGTACTTCTTAGGGGCCTAAAGTAGAATGGTATTCTATCAAAAGGGTTAATTCCGCTTGAAATAGAAGAAACGTGACCTCAGAACTCACCTGGCTACTGTTTAATGCAGCCATTGGGACCCCAAATTATGGTTACCGGAAGCATCTGCTGTAAGAGCAAAATTTAAATGACCAAGATCTGCACTGCTCCTGTTATAATCACTATGGCACATCATAGTAAAGTTTTTCACAAGGTTTTACTACAAATCGTCCAATTTTTTATTCTATTATAAGGTAATAACCCAATAAACCATGTTGAGGTGGTGTATAGTGTACGATACAGGTATACTATAAAACTTTTCCATTCCAGTTTTACTGTTAGCGCAATTTGATCAGATGTATTTTAAAGTGTTCTTTGTACTATATCAAATATTTGTTCAAAACAGATGATAAATAAGTACAATATCTGATTTCTCCCAATGCGCAGAGATATGCAATGTACTCATGCACATTGCATATCTTGTCCAATTTTTCTTGTTCAGTGCAATGAGAAAGCAAGTGCTGTTTTATCCATAATAGACTCATAGTTTCAAACTAATCGAACTGACACTTTTCACTAGTTGGTCCTGTAATCATGTTAAACAGCATAAGAATCAGGGGTTATCTGTTGCCACTGGCATTGTCAAATTGTGGATACAGATTACAAATCAGTTTGTGTATGTGTGTGTGTGTGCATGTGTGTGTGCGTGTACACGTGTCTGTCTGTTTTCGGGAGCTAGAGTAATTCACAAGCAGGACTTTGTAAATGAAATACTGTTATGCAACCTGAGTGATGTTATACTTACAACACATGTATATAGTACATGTATAATTCGTGCTGTATAATGTGCCTTGCATGCAAGTACATTTCCCTGGTAAAGTGGGAAAATACTTTTCTCTTATAGTTTACCTCGTATAGTCATTAGCTTAGCAATGTTCCCTCCATAAAAGTGGGAATTCAATAATGATAGTTGTGTATTCTTGTAGTCTTTTTTGGCAAAAGACGGTGATATCTGTGAAAAATAATTGCAGTCAGAATAAAGATCGCCACCTGCTGGCAGGCGTCCGTTGTGCAGGACAAAAACCCACTGCCAGCATGCCAAGAGAATGTCTATAATGTTGAAGGATTGGGTTCCATTACAGAATTTGTTGTGAATATAGGAAAAATAGAAAATGCACTTTACTCTCAGATTCGATGCAGCTTGTTGATAATAATTCCCCACAGTGTTCTTAAGGAGATATTTGGGATTCATTAATTGTGCCTTATAGCCACTGGTGATACTTGGTATCACTGGTTTTAGCACTGGGTTTGCACCACTGACAGTATGCAAACCCAGTGCTACCATGCCTGTGTAGTTTCAGTGACCTCAGTCATGTAAAGGGAAAGAGGATTCACAAACTGCCATTGTAGCCAGTGTGGTTGTGATTATACGATTCATAAGAAGAGCCAATCAGCTACTATGACCACATTGTTAACCATTCAGTAAAGGAAGTGTGAAACTATACCTACCTGTGGGCTTTAATTCATTTCTGCTCTGGTAGAAACTAGATTTGGATTTGACTTGGTTGAACCATATACACACACTTCAGCATCTGCCATTTGTTTAGCAGTGTGGTGCTTTAGCCTCCATTTTTTATTGATACTGTTGGTGAAATTTCTCCCCCATGCCTAAGGCATACATCTCCTTTGAAGCCCTGTGCTTTTGTAAACACACTGGTTGAACAAGCCTGTCGGATACATTTCCAGTACATGTTTTTTAAGGCATTTACTGCTTTTCAGACTAACACACAACTGTCTCAGTTCCCTTCATCTTTGTGGAAGCCCGAATTGAAGCGTATATCGGAAATGTGTAAAATGCCATTGAGGGGGTTTGCATGACTTAGGATATGACAAATATATTGAAAATGTATTCATATTATAATGTATCATGTATAGAAGCTCATTTTAACCTAAATGTGGAACTGAGGATTTGGATTAATATTTGACTATAATAGATTTGTTGTACTTACTCATGTTCAATGTCTTTTTTTAGACATGAAAATAAAAGAATGGCTGCTGCATGCACTCTGGTGGACTGGTGCCACGTGTGTTCATGTTAGTCAGAAAAACAAGAGGTTTTAACTTGCGCATTAGTCACATTAATCCTTTTTTGTAATATTTGCAGACAAGGTTAACATTTTATATTAATCTCTGTGGTAATAAACTGGTCTTATTTCTACATATTGGTGTCTTGTCATGATGTTGCCTTTTTCTTTTTCATATTTGCATTGGCGCTGCTATACGCGTCACCACAAATGTGCATTTACAACATGTCTTGTCCCTGCATTATATTTCATTTGCTGAAGAAACTCAGCATTTCCCTGCAATGAAGCCCACACATATACACAATGTTAGTCATCCACAAACATGTTTTCACCTTTTGATGTTCTATGTGGAGCCTACTCACTCGCTGAGCACACTGCACTACCATGAATACATTAATACTTTTACCCATATATAAAAAGCTTTTTTTCTTTTTAGATTATATTTATTTAACATAAATGAGAACATGAGTGAAAATACAGTTTTGTATTGTCGTTGTATTAAAGAATGCCCATAGTAAGCAACTCAAGAGTCTGAAAATGTGACCATTGAAAGGCTTAATAAAACCACGCTTTAGCCCCACCTGCCGGTTTATAGTAGTCATAATTTATCAGTCTTTCCTTTTTGATTTTGAGTACAACCTTTTACCATTTTGAATGTAGACCGTAATTATTAAATCCGCATTACAAAAACACATTTTCAGTGAAGATTACATCCAGTTATTGTCCAGATACAGAGATGGAGAACCATGCAGACAGAGTGTTCTGGGGTGACAAACTTTACTCATTTTCACAGGCTCAGGGGTTGGGTAGGTTTCTTGCATTTCTCATGTCTGTACGGGTTCTCTCGGTCTCTCCTAGAAGTTATGCTGCCAACTTCTTATAGGGATTATATTGGCTACTCTGCTACTCTCTTTTTTAACCACTCTCAGCATCGGGGAAACATCTTTCACATTTTCCCGAGTCGTCTCGGATGCTTCATGCAACATGAATGAAACTGACTGACTTCGTATTCACAACCCACACCCGCCAGTAAGCCAGCCAGAAGAGGATGAGCTCCACCTGTTCAGTCTGGTTCCTTCCAAGGTGTCTCCCATTTTTCCTTGCCACTGTTGCCTCAGGGTTGCTCTGTGGGGGTTTAATTGTTAACCATATTCTGACAAATCGTTTGTATTATGTGCTATATAAATTTGATTGATTGTAATTATATCCTGCACAGTAACTTAGATAAAACAATTTTAAGTAATGCCATGTATTCAGGTATGTGGTGACAACTATGTTCCTGTTTGTAACGTCGATTTCAAGATAAGAAGATAATATTCATGAAAGTATTTAGGAAACAACGGGTTATAAAGGAAACAATTTCACGTTCCATATAATTGAACCGTGCCTTTCACGTTGGCGCGCTCAATAATCGCGCGTCCCCGTGACTGACTGTACCCGTGTGCTAGTCCCCGGCGCGCAGTGACTCGGTGCTGCTTTCCTTTTTTATTTTTTATTTTTTACACGCAGCGCTCCTTGGCACTTCAGTCACCAACACTTTCTCAAGCAAACATGTCCAAATTGGAGCAGATCCTCATTCTTGATCCACCAAGCGACCTCAAATTTAAAGGTAAGGGAATGCCATTGCTGTCGTCGGCGCGGAAAGCGCACATTCACGGCCGTATTGCAGGGTCCCGGACTGGGGATAATTTCACTTCCCCTCCGATCGCAGTGTGTAAATCACCGCCGCCATTTTGCTGGAAAGCGCGAGGATCCCGGGGCCTGCGGATCCCCTGCAACCTGGCAGTGCAAGATGAGGCTACAGTTAGACTGCGAAATTCACCACCGGCCGTTTCTTTTATCGTAACTTACCTCTTCACCGCCAAGACATAACTTCATGGGTTGAGATCATTGCTTTTTAGTTCTCTGTTTTTCTTTGTTTTGGAGGTGCGTGTAGCCTAAGTTAGAGCTATATCACACTTGCCCACCCAAAAATTACCCAGATTGCTAGCTAGTACTGTTTAACCATCGCTAGCCAGCTCTCTCCAGCGCTAGCTAAATGGTATCCTTGCTTGGCAGCCAGCTAACTTAATCTAAAACATACTGTTTCTCCTATTAGTTTGCAGGCCTTATTTGTTATATGCCGATACTCATAAAACGGATCAGTATTTACTCTCGTTTCTGTAACGTTACCGGAATCCTATTGCTTGCTAACATGGCCAAACTCGCCAACTTTTATTTTGCTAGCATTTAGCACTAGTGCTTAGCTTTTAACTAGGGCACAAAACCCCGTTATAAAAGCTACCAGTCTCTTAAACTTTCTGGAACCATGTCTAGCAGTGCTTTATTTTATTAACCACCGACCGTGTTCAATTCAATTCATTCTGTACATTTATGTAACGTTAGCAAGGATTCATCAGGCCAGAAGGGTAAGTTAACTTATCACATGCAGGCGTCATTTTGTTAAATTACATTTTTAGCATTTTAAGCTGCAGAGGGGAATTTAAGCTGTAACCTTACAGCTACGAGTCAGTCTGATATCTGAGATTACTCGAAGGAAGCATTGGGCAAGTGAAGTTCTCAACCGTTCTTGTATTTAACTAGCTGGCTAGTTTTTTTTTATTTTGCTATGTGAGTTACTCGTCTTATGTTGAGTGTAGCCACGTTAGCCTACCGTTGGCAAAGCACAGCTAGCAATATTTCTTCCTCAAAACACACACGATCAATTATAATGCAATTTGTAGCCTCCGTGTCA
This sequence comes from Conger conger, assembly GCF_963514075.1. NCBI lineage: Eukaryota > Metazoa > Chordata > Actinopteri > Anguilliformes > Congridae > Conger > Conger conger. The sequence continues at coordinate 32,293,404 of NC_083768.1, forward strand.
TTGGGATGTTGTTGTGCAGTCACATGTTTTCAGTGACAGAATATGAGTGAAAGCAACCAGGAAATGAGCGTTCATCCACAAAAACATCTCGCATCGGGAGTTGGGAAATTGTACCCTCTTATCATTGGGTTAAATGTCATATTAAGGAAGGTGGGGCTTTCGATACTGGTTCTCTGGATATCGGAGCACTGATTTCTGTGCCTTGTGGGAGTACACATTCCAGAATCAAATCGTGTTCCGTTGCAGCTCACCTGATTGTATTGCACTTGCTGGGGAAAATGGCAGGGGAGGGTTTCATATGCCTAATTTGAATGCTGTAAAAGGACTGACAGACTGGAAGCTTTTAGTCTTTAGGTTTAGGACATTCAGTCTACTAACAGCAATCGAGTCTCCCTCGTGATCCCCCTGTACCCATTTCCCAACAGCTGTACTTCTGCTGAACCTTGCTTATTTTTTTAGCCTCTCAAAGACATTTTTCTAGAGTGTGTGTAAGGGAGGAGTCTGTATAGGCTACATTCCTAACAGCCATATATATCTGGGGTAAAGTTTACTGCTGCTATGATCTAGCTATTCTGTAATTTTGCATGTTTCCTTTTCCAACTTGCCAGTTTGTAGTGCATGTGACACTACCAGGTCATTACCCAATTACCTATTACCCAAATTATTACTGTTTTTTCCCCATCTTATATGCACTTGATTCTTCAATCATTGGGTTCATGGAATCATAGACCAAATCAGTGAATACTGTCAGGGTTTTTGGAGTGTCGTGTTCACATTTAGACGATACATAAGTTAAACCCTTCAAACGAGCTGCATCTCTTTGAGCTGTGGCTGAGAAACCAGGTCTGTACTAATATTACATTTGTAGTAGCTACAGAATTAGCCACCGTTATATGAATGAAACTTGAGAACAAGTTAATTGTGAGCCTGGTTCCTTTTCATATGAACTCTTGATCTACTCTACTATACACCCTGGGAACCAACCACCATTGGGCATTCTTCATGGGTATGGAAGTCATAAATGATGGGGTACATGTAAATATTCAGCCTGCGGTGCTGTTATGCAAGCTGCTAGTGAATGTCAGGCTGTAGTCTGCTGTTTTCTCAGAATGCATGGCTTGCGAGCACAGCCTGGGATGTTTTTTGCTAAAAGTGGTGTGTCTTTGTGTGCCACATTGTCTTTTTGTTCTCTGCTGGATAGTGGATGTACTACTAAGCAGGCATTTGTCATATGGCCCTACCAATTAACACTATACTCTATTGTTTTTCTGGATGTTTCTCAAGCTTTGCTGGAAAGTTGTTAGATATTTCTTTAGGGAAGAGTTAGTTTCCAGGGCGTCGTGTCAGGGCAGGTTTGAGGTTTGATGACATGGAACGTACTCCAGCAGTCTGCAATTAAGTTAGTGCACCAGCTATACCGTATGAGCTGATCCTTTGTGTGAGCAGGGACTGACATGTCAGGAGGGTTTAAATTCGGGGGGGGGGGGCGGGGTGTGTGTGTGTCACCACTTCAGGATGTGACTGAGATGCCTTAATCAACATCAGCTCAAATAAACACTTTTTATGGCTGGAGTTTAATAAGCTTTTATTTTGACCTGCATTTCTTCTCTGATTTGTGCCTCTGTACCTGCTTTTTTCTACAGCTCTATCTAGCCTTGTTTTTGGGAATTCTGCAGGAAACCATTCTCCAGTTGGAAATTGTCCCTGGAACATTCTGTTCTGTAAATGGGAGTTTTTATTTGCATTGGTAGCCCTTCTCAAAAGCTTTTAAGGCCATCCCAAAACTTGGTGTAGCTACACTGCGCTTTTCAGGACATATCAGAAATGTACATAAGCGAATTGGCTCAGGTACATACGAAGGTGGCGGCTTGTCAATGTCTGGCACCAGCTGCTAAGCACTTGTATGATTTCAGCATACACAAACAATCACAGGCAACTCATAATTTCCTGGAAGCAGTGTTTCACTCCCAACACAGCACTTACTAGTGTTTCATACAGGGGAATGTGCAGAGTAAGCCCTTTTAAGAGGGGAACGATTCTGGTGCAGTATTTGGTTAAAGTCACGGTAGAGTTGGGATCTAAACAAGCCGATTTGATTGTTCTGTGAAACGCTTCCTGTCCACATATCGCCTATACCCCAGCACACAGGAAACATTGAGGGGTCGTTACAGGGTTTGGGAACTGTTCTTCCCACACCATTAAAAAGCTTTTTTGTTTCCGGAACATGCCAGGCTGAATTTCCTGGTTGGCCTTGCTGGAGTCCTGTGACTTTGAATCTGCGCAGATCAGCTCTGTACCAGAGCAGTTTCATTTTGTTGGATGGCATTTGTTTTGTGACTCAATACATTACTGGTCTCATGGATCATCTTGTGTGAACATTAAGTGTGTATTTCTTGAATGACATTGGCTCAGGAGGTAAGCTTTTGTCTGGCAGTCAGCAGGTTGCCAGTTTGATCCCGCCCTGGGTGTGTCAATGTGTCCCTGAGCAAGACACCTAACCCCCAGTTGCTCCTGACGAACTGGTTGGTGCCTTGCATGGCAGCCAATCGTCGTTAGTGTGCGACTGTGTGTGAACTGGTGAATGAGAAGCATCAATTGTACAGTCCTTTGGATAAAGGCGGTATATAAATGCCAACCATTTACCATTTAGAAGTGGATTAATGGTGAGAAAGATGGATATATGTGTCTGAAAAATTAAGATGTTACAGATTTGACTTGACACTTGAATACCCAGGATTCTAGATCCAGGCCATGACTGCTGGCACTGGGCAGATACTGCTTTAGTTTCTGTGGGTACTGACTGAAACCCATACCTCAGCCTTTAATCTTGAGTATCCTGTTGTGGCTTCTCTTCTTTGAATGTTGCCAAAATATTTGCGAATAGCCTTTTGTTATTCCGCCTCCCCTTTGATACCCTTCCCTGAGCTCACGGTTCAGTAGTTGGCTCCTAATTTACTGTAATGAAGAGTGAGCTTGATGTAATGTTTATGTACTCAGTAAGAGTTGTATGTACAAGTATTTCACTGTATTGTACGTCGCTTGTAACCAAAGCTTCTGCTAAGTAAGAGGTGATGTAAAGTATTTTCCAAATGTTAGCAGAAACGCTATCCAGCTTGTTCAACCAAAATATATATATTTGGAACATTATTATTCATTGATGCAGTAATGGCCACTCTAGAATAATCCTTACAGTTTGCTTATGGAATTGAATTGCCATTTAAGAAGTGTTCACTTGGTGCTAGTGATTATTAGTTCCTTTTAAACACAGGAAGAACTGCAACTCCATGGCGGTGGCATTATTCAGTCTCCGCTGAAAAGTCAGTGTGTTTTTGAATGTCAAATGATTGGACGGCTCCTCTCTGCTGTTGCAGAGTGACCCGCTATTCCCCCAATCCTGCCAGACATGTACTCACAGGTACACGCTGGAGCCAGTTCTTTTTTCACTGATGTCATTCGAGTGTCGCCGTGGCGTAACTGCTTCCTGTTGCGTTCAGCCTGCTTCCTGAAAGGCTTTGCATGACCGTGACGGTGGTGACAAACCGGCTCTGTGGCCTCTCCCTGCCGACGGGTTGCAAGCGAGCGTTTTTCAGGAGCTGCGGGTCCCACGTGCACGTGCACGTGTACGTGCGCTCGTGCCCTGAGGCAGCGGGAAGCACGCGGCTCGCTTTGTCTGTTCAACCTGCTCGACGCTACAAACTAAAACGTATTCAAGAGGATTTTATAGATACAGATACAGTGTAAATCTAAATGCTGTCCCCTGCTTTCTCACTGTAACGTAAAAAAATGATTGTGACAATAAGGGCTGCTTTTTACACTCATTCTAGGCCGTTTGTACTGTAACTCCACAGTGTGTCATGACCATGTCCTCGGCAGAAATCGCACCTACTTCAGCTGCGAATGGCAGCTTAGTTTGGAAAGCTATCCTTAGCAATAAGTACAATAAAACTCTTCAGTATTAAGAGATGAACATGGGTGTCACTGTACAAGGACTGCACTGTGTGACAGGACGCACTGTGTGACAGGACTCACTGAGAGCACACATATCCCATTACACTCACCTGTATGACTGAACCACCATCATGCTGAACGATTGGGCTCAGCAAGAGGACCTTCCCTCGCCTGGCTTACTGTGTGACTCTTTGTTTTCTGAAGGAGTGCCCCTGTCTGGGTAACCATTTTGTGACTCCTCTGCTCTTCCATCCCACAGGCCCATTCACAGACGTCGTCACCACAAACCTGAAGCTGACCAACCCCTCGGAAAGACCGGTATGTTTCAAAGTGAAGACAACGGCCCCGCGCCGGTACTGCGTACGCCCCAACAGCGGCCTGATCGACCCAGAAGCCACTGTCACCATTTCTGGTACGACGCCTCCTGACCCCCTCCCCTAACCCCCTCTCTGCCCTCCACCCCCGTCTGTCTCAGGAAAGAAATCACTCCTAAGAAATAAATCGCTACATTTGGAAAATAGATTTTTATTATAATTTTTTTTTGGTTTCTGCCGTTTTTATGCCAGAACATTATACCTCTGACATTATGTAACTGTCTGAGCGAGACTGTAGCCTAGATGATGATGGTTTTCCAAACTGGGGAGAAGTCCCAGCCTGTCTGGCCTTGCTGTGAAAGCACTTTTTCAGTTTCAGATGTGAAATTAATAAAATGAATAGATTCATGTTAGATTTGTGGCTGCTCAGCATTCATTTTGAGTTCTGTGGTAACTATGTGTTTTTATCCGACCGGCTAACTGAATGGCCAGGCACTGAAAGACCTTCCACAGTTACCACTTTGCTGCTTCTGCTGATGTTTGTTTTTCTGTCTTTTCCAGTAATGTTACAGCCATTCGACTATGATCCCAATGAGAAAAGCAAACACAAATTTATGGTACAGTCCCTTTTCGCACCCCCTAATGTTTCAGACATGGAGCCAGTGGTAAGTGCTCTTCAATTTCTTTAAGCCCTCTTTTAAAATATGTAAATCATGTGATGGAATTTGTAATGGTCCCAATTAATTAAATTCCGTTTGTGTGCCTGTATGAGGTAGATTTGAATGCATGCTTATGTTTGAGTGCTAGCTATGGGGGGGAGTATAGCTATGAGGCAGCTATTACATTACATTCGTTATTTAGCTGATTTTTTTATCCAAAGCAGTATGGGACATTTCCCCTGGAGCAATGTGGGGTTAAGGGCCTTTGCATAAAAAAATAAAAAAAAATGCATAAAAAAATTAAAATGCAAACGCAACCACTTTCAATGGAGAAGTGTCTGCCCTTCAAGCCTGAAAAAACTGCTGTGTCTCACCTAATCCAGTAGAGGGCAGCAGAAGCCCTGTCATTTTCCCCCTCAGGTCAGAGTCAGATTTCCAGTTCAATGTTCCTCTTTTTGTCACTGTTTAGAATGAACTTATATGGAATTTGAAATCCAAAGGCAGCTTAAAAATCGCTCTATTTCAGTGGGAAAGCTAGTGTTTGACCATTAGATTTTTTTATTTTTTTTTCTAATCTTTGTAATGTCTTCAAGGGCTTCTCGATTGAAAAAAGGAAGTATTGAAAAAACCCAGCCAGTCTAGCGTACGTGCATGTTAAAGAGTATAGTGTGTGAGTTTTGATGCGTATGTCTCTGGTGAGAATCTGGCTGTCAGAAGCCGACGTAGATGAATGACACAGCCCTCTTCCATCTCTGGCAGTGGAGAGATGCTAAACCTGAAGACCTCATGGATTCCAAGCTGCGATGCGTCTTTGAGCTGCCCGCCGAAAACGATAAACTGGTGAGTCTGCGGACAGGCGCCTCTTCCCGTAAAAGCATCGTAATCTCATAACCTCCGAGCTTCCTGCGTGTTGTGTGAAGATCCCGGCTGTGAACCGCGGTCGCACCTGCTCACAGGTCTGTGCGAACCACTCCCGGGAGAGAGAGAGAGAAGAGCTTCTTCTCCACTTGTTGTAGTGTGTGCGTTCTGCTGCCTTCCTGTGCGAACGCGTTTTCCCTGCGTCCGCAGAGCGACGCGCCGGCCGAGTCCAGCAAAGCCGCCCCCGCTCTGAGCGCGGCCACGCCCAAACCCGCCGGCCCGTCTGCGGACGACGGCGAGATGCAGAAGGTGATGGAGGAGTGCAAGAGGCTCCAGGCCCAGGCCAGCAGGCTGACGGACGAGAACCGGCAGCTCAAGGTGGGAGCCAGAGCCGTGGTGCGCACTCTTATCTATCAGGAGCGCACAGCGTGATGCTCATCAGGAATAGATGCATTTCACTGCAGGTCTTGAGCACAGCACTTATTTTAGTGTGTATGGTCCACCCTCCTTCCAGGATTCCTGGGGGGAGGGGGGAATGTATGGGCTGGTAGTTGGTCGCTATGCAGACTGTACCGCACGGTCTCCCAGACACGCAGGAACTGAGTTGTTAGCATCACATGGTATTTGTTGTGTCATTCGTTTGGAAGGTGTGTTTCCAAAAGTATTGGAACTGTAAGGTCCACGAATTCCACTGAAGACAATTGAGTTTGAGTTCAGATGTACATGAGATGACAGATCTGAATTTCAGCATTGATTTCCTGGTATTTTTATCTAGATTTGTTAAACAACTTTGAACATATCAGCTTTTGTATCAGACCATACAATTTTTAGGTGAGCAAAAGTTTTGGAACATGTGACTGACAGGTGTTTCTTGTTGCCCAGATGTGTCCTGTTCGATTGATTGGTTAAACAATGCATAGTTCTGAATGTCTACTCTTGGTTTTTGCCATGGGTTTTGCTTGTGAGAGAACTGCATTTAAGATAAACCATTACGTGTCCTTGGGAGAATAGCAAGCCATTTTAAAGCTTAGAAAAGAGGATAGTCATTGGGGATAGTTTGTACAAAAGTAGTTGATAACGGAAACATTGTGAGAGCAATCATCAGTAGTATGATTGACAAAGAAGTACAGAGATGAGCCACAAAAGTTTTGAAACAAAAGTTTTGTGGACTGATGAGACTAACCTCTACCAAAGTGATGGAAAGGCCAAAGTGTAGAGAAAGAAGGGATCTGCTCATGATCCAAAACATACAAGCTCATCTGTGAAGCCTGGTGGAGGAAGTGTCATGAGTTTGCCAATTTATGGAGAAATGCGTCCAAACTAATCGGATGGAACTTTATCATGCAGCAGGACAATGACCCATAACACATTGCCAATACAACAAAGGACATTCGGGAGAAAAAGTGGAAGGTTTTAGACTGGCCCAACTCAATGACCAGACCTTAACCCAATTGAGCATGGATTTGAAAGGAAAACCCCCCCCTTTGAACAGCTGAGGTTAGAGCTTTGAGCTAGTTTGTTTTATCGGTGTGCTTTTAATCACTCAAACTGGTAGGCTACCTGTGAGTGATTGATCAATTGTTTTGATAGCACTGGAATTTGTCACTAGATTAGTCTTGTTTTGCTATTCCTTTTTAGCCAATCGAAATAGGTGTGATATTCAAGCTGCACCTCTCCTCGTCCCTCCCTACCTCCCTGTAAACCTTAACTCTTGTGTTTACCTGTGTTATTTACTTGTCAATAGGATTCGTTTGTTAGTTTTGTTTGGCTAGGTAAGCAGTTCATTCATACATTTGCGTGTTGCGGTATTACTATTAAAAAATAAAAACGGATGAAATGGGCCCTAGTCCTTATCTTTGTTGTACAGGTAGCAGTTGAAATTGTGCTTCCCTCTAGGGTCTTTCAGTGCACTTATCCCTGGTTATGGGTAGGCGCTTTGCACTTGCACTTTGTGTTGTACGTTGAGTGTCTGCCAAATGCCATTAATGTAATGTAATGTAATATGAAACAAACATTTGGAAAGAGGCTGCAGTAAAAGCCTGGAAAAGCATCACAAAAGAAGAATGCAACAGTTTCGTGATGTCAGTAGGTCGCAGGCTTGAAGCAGTTATTGCAAGAAAGGGATATGCTACCAGTTATTAAGTGTTATTTACTTTGATTTACTTAAATACTCTTTCAATACCTTTGCTCACCTAAAAATTGGGCGGTCTGATACCAAAGGTGCTGTGTTCTAAGTAGTTTAGGTGTAAATACCAGGAAATAAAAGCTAAAATTGTCATGTCACGTGTTCATCTTTTTATCTCAACCCCAAATCTATACCCCAGTGTATTGCAAAAACAAAGGAATTGGCCTTGCTGTTCCAATACTTTTGGAGGGGACTGTAAATCCAGGTTAACATGAATTTTGGGTGTCACCATTTACCTGGTTGAATGTGCAATAGGGTAGAAACTGCTCTGTCCCAGTGTTAGATGCCAAAAGGTGCCCTTCTGGGTAGAGCTCCCACCCCCTAACCACTGCTCTACGCTTCTGCTGTAGTGTTCACAAGCAGGTGAAGCACCAGGAGCGTGATCTCTGCTGCAGTGTCTGTGGTTACGCCTGGTCTTAGTCACGGTCTCACCCCCAGTGTTCTCTGTTCTGCTCTTAGGACGACGGTTTAAGGCTGAGGAGGGCCCAGCGGTCGGACAACGTGGTGTCGAACACGGGCATCTCGATGGGCACAGGAAATGGCTCCACGTCCCTCCCTTCCCTGCTGGTCGTCATCGCCGCCATTTTCATCGGATTCTTCCTGGGGAAGTTCATCTTGTAGGGGGAGACGCACAGCGACCCCGCTCGCTGTTTCCAGGCCTGAGGAAGTCGAGTGTTTTTCGTTGCCCTGCCACATCAGTGGTAGAGCGGCCCACTGTCAACACGTCCGTGCACAGAGTCCACTGCATTGCCTTTATGATCAATCTCTCACATGGTTAGCACACACAGACAAGAAGGAAAAACACGGTCTTTTGCTTTCTGCTCTTGGGGGTGGGATGGGTTCTGGGGGAACCGCGCCCCGGCCAGTCCTGGTACTGTGTAGAGACCGCGATGGAAATGCGTTAATAAAAGAATTGTTCTCTTTTTCTCTGTCGTTTTAATAGGAGTGGAATGGAATGTCAAGTGTCTTGTACATTTTATTTGAATCCTTTTACGAAAAAGGAAAAACTGCCAATGGAAACAAAAAAGGTTTTGCTAACGGTCACTGGATTGCCTCTCTGAAATGGTATGTTCGTCTAAATTTTAATTGTGTGGGGAATTTGCGTTCAGCCAAGGAAATAGGTGCCTCTTTCTCTTTCCCTATTTTACTGACACCAGTAGAGACATTATATTATTATTATATTATTGCTAATACTATAACTTTTTACTTTTTTTCCTTCCACAAGTTTATGTATCCCTCATGAGGCAAATGTTGACTGAAAATAAGGTCTCCATTCTCGCAGTCCTGTTCCATGGTATTTCACATTGAAGAAATAAAGAGAGAAAATGCATCTTTAACGCTGTGGTGATGGCATTCTTCAATGTTCTTTTCTCAGTCTCCTGCTTTTGTCAGTGTTGGCTTTGATTCTTTCTTTTTATGAAATTCAATGTCCCAGAGTCCAGTAATAATTTAAAGAGAAAAATCTGAGAAGCTTGACCACGATAATCTGAATAGGGGAAAAATATACTGTGCTATTTTTACAGCTCTCTACCTTAGTTACTGTATGAAATATGAGTGTGATATAAAACGTGATGGATGGCTGGGAGAGTGGGAGTAGGAAGTAGCCTGTCCCAAAATCAACTCCATGTGTCCTAGCTTGTGCTGCTGCACACGTCACCTGCAATACAGGTACTGCAGGTTAGATTATTGCCTCATTTCAGTTATTAAACATACCCTGCCTTTGAAATGATAAATTATTCAGATTCATCCGATGTGGAATGTCGCCTGCTTATCAATGCCATACAAGTTTTTTGTCTTGTGATCTAATAGGCCACTACAAACATTGAAAGCGGTGCTTCTCTTTGGTAAATGGTTTGGTAACCATTTTGGAATTTGGGATGAATATCTTCTGGGATGAAGGGATTTTTGGACATCTTGCATTCTTTGTCAGGAAATATTTGTAAGATATCCTCTTTTTCAGTAATGTGATTATGTTCTCCCTGATTATGTGGACGCATCTGATCACCCCCATATTCTTTGTGAAATCGGACCACCAGCAGTGGAGTTTCGCTCATTTATCTGTTCTCTGATCATATACAAATTTACACAATGAAACTAGGATACAAAGAAATATATATATAAATATAAATCTAAATCACAAACACCAATTAAGCACAATGACATTTTTCATATTTTATTGAAATAAACTGCTATTGAAAGCTAATTGTCATCAAAACAAGGAAATGTTTGAAATCTTTTATCAAGAAAAATACTGCGCTTAAAAAATTGCATATGGCTATAGGGTTATGTCCCAAAAGTAAAAAAAATTTGGTTGTCCAAAATCAATATCTAAGGCTTGCTCTGACCCTTTCCCAAGCTTTTATATTTAACGTAAATCCTGCCTCCAAACTAATGCATAGAAAACGTAACCATTCTAACACTTTTCACCCTAGCCTTAATTCTAACCCTTAAACCTGATTCTTACCTTTGTTCAAAAATGCACTTTGCTAGAAAAATGACATAGGATGTGTGTGTGTGTACTGTTGCACAACATCCCTCAGTGTGTGTGTTGGCATGCCTTTGTGTGCGTGTGAGGCTTCACTTAACAGCAATATGGTTTGTAACATTTTGTTTCACAGTGACAGATTAAGCTTAGTCCTGTATGAGGAATCTCCATTCAAAATTGAATTTAGTCTAGGATCAGGCTTTCAAACTGGCTTCAAATATGATGCTGAAGACACAAGCTCTTCTCTACAATGCAGGAACTCTACACCAACAAGTGTGCAGCTCTTGTCTCTATGAATCAAAGACATTGATGGCACTGCCATCCCATTTAAATCACAACAGAAGAAAACCATGTTAATGACATCGGTCATTTAATTAATTACCCTACATATCCCAGCAGAAGTAGTTTTGTGTAGTTTTGTATATGTTTCTTAAAAGGATGCCTGGAAGTGTTTTTTCATTGCATTCTTGTTCTCAACTAATACAAAATTAGTTGAGAACAAGTGAATGCTACAGTCATATACTGTATATCAACAAATATAAATGTTGAATTTGCCAAATTTAATTCAGTATCAAACATTTTCAAAGCTCTTCTGAGGATGTATGCAGTTCTATTTTATTCATCTCAACTATCCACGGTAGAAAAATATTTTCAGTGTATGAATGTATCAGTGACCTTACTTAAAGACCCCTTTGAAATATGTCTTGATATTTCTATAGGTACAGTATGTACAACATATATAACAAATTCCTGTGTCCCTGTCTGATGTACACAGACTCTTTATCTGCTCTAATAAAGTGCCGTTACCGTGGCAATGCAGTCCTGAGTCTCCACTGGAAGAGGATCAAACGAGAGGCATCAAAGTGTTCGTGTCCCTCTCGATCCTTGACTCTTGCACCCACAGCATTAAAAAAGAGCAAACGTTCAAGCTGCTGGAGTCTCCATTTTGAGAGCCGAGACCTCGTGTCCGTTCCGTCCGTACCATATCTACGCTGTGAAAAAATAAAATGGCTGCTGTCTTAGCCCGGACGCAAGAAGATCAGGGTGACCACCAGAGCGCAGAGCAGGTCCCCCAAGCCACCGCTGTGACCCTGTCCGCAGCCCCCGCTCAGCCGCAGGGGCAGGTCGGTGACCTCCGACACCTGGCTGCTGGTGGAACACTGGACCAGCGGCATCTGGTAGGACGTGGCCCTCTTGTCGGGCCGGTCAGGGCTGGAGCCGTCGCTGGGCCTCTGCCCGTTGTACAGGAGGTAGCGCCCGTGGGCGTCTTGCTCCATGCGGAAGAGTTCGTACTCGGTGTGGGGCAGCCGGATGCCCAGGGCCACGCACCCCTGGGTGAGGGTGACGTCCTGCTCCACGCCCATCTGCCAGGACCCCTCCACCCCGCACTCGTCCCCGCTGAAGACGTTCAACAGGGAGGTGGTGGCCAGGTCCATGGGCTTCACACGCATGTGGTTTACTGGAGACAGAGATTACAGAGATGTAGTGTCCAATTTACCATTTCAGAAAGTGAAAACAGTAAGTGGCAGCCGCAGATCATACCTTTGAAGACAAATTCAGTCCCGCCCATGACGAGTGTGGAGTGTCGCCCGTGGCTGTAGCGCCCCCTGGCGTAGATGGTGAAGGTGGGGTGCTTGCAGACAGGGTCTGAGTAGTGGAAGTAGTGTCCTTCCCAGGTGTTGTTAGTGTCGTGGAAGACAAAATGGCGGGTGAGGAAGAGCACCTCTGGCCGCACCTCGCAGCGCTGGCTGACCCACTGTCCGTGCAGGCCGACGGTCAGCTCAGCCCGGGGGGGGAGGATGGGTGGGTGGTGCTCGTCTGAGCGGTAAATGATGCGGCAGGCAATACAAGTCTGGTCATGGTTCTGAAAGCAAACCAGTCAAACAGTTTAACCCCTGACCTACGAGGTAGAATTGCTAAAACATCCATTACACAACGGTAATGCTATGTCACCAGTGTGCTAATTGCAAATGAAAAATCACGCCCAAGTTTGGGCATGTGTGTATACACACCCACTCATCCCAATGAAAAACATGGTGCTGATGATAGTTTCTGTCTATGCCCCACCCTGGAGGGTGTGGCCATCTAATCACTGGCTGTGGACTGTAATTAGTGATTCATGGGCGGGTCTAAGACTGATTTTCATATGGTGATTAAACGCGCAGCACAATTTTTACCGCTCGCCAAAATACGAAATACTCGCAAAACCGAAAACCCTTCAGTTCCTCTTGCATTTCCTCAGCTGGAAAACTGCGAAGTACCGAGAACTCGTTTTTTTCGGGGTAAACAGCCTGCAAATATTCTAGCTATCCTGTGTAATTTGAGGGCGTCGAAGCACCAATTTAAACATGCGTCATATGGTTATAGGCTCCAATAAGAAACAAATAAAATTACAGTGCTAGGTAAATCCCCCCTTGGCCTTTTTTTAAAACGTGTGGTTTTTCCATGCTGCTTCATTAGCTTCTCATTTAACTCTTTGATTAGTTGCTTTAGAAAAAAACATCTCAAAGAGCCTGATCCTCTACATCCTCACTGCGATCTGCTTTCTGTGCTCTCTCAGGGTGATCAAGCAATTTATGGGCAAAGAAAAAAAGCCCAAAAATGCAGACTATGGTCTAAGACCATAAACCTTTTCAGCTGGGCTGTCTGCAGAGCTGGGGCTTTCACGGCGTAGTTTGGTCGTGATTCATATTCACCGCCCTCTCCTGTCAAAGGTAGATTTTTACTATTTCTCCTCTTTCATTCATAACAGACCCAATGCATTGCCTAAATATTTTGTCTTCCCATTGGAAACAAAACATCTGGTGATATATTTTCTTGGCTGATGTGAATATTCATTACATTTGGTTTCTCAATAATGCAAATGTCCTTAAAGCCAGCTGTACAAAAGGACCCAAATGCAGATCCATATGCAGATCCATAACAAAACATATATTTTCAATGATAAGAAACTGATTTCCCTTTGCTGTGAGTTATGGGGTATACCGCTTGACAGTGTAAAAACAGCAGACGGGGAAGAGGCAGGTCTCTCAAACACACAACATGTGTGCAGAAGATGTGCAGTTTCTCCAGTGTGTGGAATTTGCAGCTCGTAAAAGGCGGGCTCCTGGCTGGTCTGGCCAGGCAGGGGACAGGTACGCAGGAGGTCATTCCGACCTCTCCCTCCTGACCCCTCTGCGCTGGCACCATGCGCTCCAGCATTCCAAGGCTCCGGAATTTGCCGGCTATCATTACAATCAGCATAGTTTGGTGAAAGACAGCGTTCGGAGGGCAACGGTTTCCTGGATATTGCAGCTTTGACATTGAATCACGATTGACCGTAGAATTAATTAAAGTGAACCTGAAGTTTCTGCCATTACATGAAAAAGAACCAAAATCAAAAGAGTTTATTAAATGTTTTAAGTATTGTGGCGTAGACTTGGAATTGGGGTTCAATCTGTAGGTAAGTGTGTGAAAAGATTCTCCATAATATTTTTCCTTAGATACTCAAATATACTTTTTTGTTGCCATTTTTTCCTTAAAATAACTATCTTTGAAGTTTCAGTGCAAATATCTCGTTTTCCTAAACTAAGAGAAGTGTTTCATAGTACTTTGGCGACTTACGGGGCGACATGGCTCAGGCAGTAAGAGCAGTCGTCTGGCAGTCGGAGGGTTGCCGGTTTGATCCCCCGCCTGGGCTGTGTCGAAGTGTCCCTGAGAAAGACCCCTAACCCCCAAATGCTCCTGATGAGCTGGTCGGCGCCTTGCATGGCAGCCAATTGCCGTCTGTGTGTGAGTGTGTGTATGAATGGGTGAATGAGAAGCATCAATTGTACAGCGCTTTGAATAAAGGCGCTATATAAATGCCTACCATTTACTTTGAACATAGAATTTCAAATGTCCTGAGGTGGTGGCATCTCAGCTGGGTGTGTAGTGTAGTATATTAGAGAATTTTCCTTCATGTCATCCCATGAACAGCACTTCATCCATCCAGCCTGCTGCTCATCCTTATCCCTCTAATATAGCCTTAGGCATGCATGAAATCCCAACTGGAATTTGCTCTCCGGAATAATTCATATGCTGTCGGATTCAAAAATTCTGAGAATACCACCTGCTGATCACCACCAGCGATAACTTTCCTGTTCCTGGCATGAAGGGCAGACAGACATTCTACCCATTTCCACTCTGCTGCCAAGATTCTTACCTTAAAATGTGGTTCATTGGAATTATGACTAGTTTTATATTGCTACTGGGAAAGTGATCTGATTTATGTGACCTGTTGCACTCACAATCAGCTTTTTGTTCACTCATTTTGTAAGCATAAATTTAAGATATATCTCCTACACAGTTATAAATATTCAAACACCATCCTGAGTGAAAGGGTCATCAAATTCTCACCGTTCTTTACACCAAATAGCAGAGTAATAATTTAGGCTCTTCATTTTTCAGTTATAATGAAATGAATAACCAATACAGACTGACGCATTGAGGAGAGAGCAGTCAGTAAAGAGTGCACAACATGACTAATGTGCACACATAGTCGCATGCACGCACGCACACAGGCACACACAGATCCACACACACACACACACACACACACACACACACACACACAGCTTTCAGGTTTGACCTCAGGTCGGAGCCCATAGTGCCTCTTCTCAAATTCAAATTCAAATGTACTTTAATGGCACGATTGATTTTTTCTGTTGATAAAAATGCAGCAGCTCTCTGACCTTGGCGTTCTGCAGGGCGGCCTGGTAGCTGGAGGGCCGGTAGTACATCCTCTGGGCAGGCTCCGTGTGGATGTCTCCCAGGAAGAGCTCCTCCACCAGCTGGTCCAGGTTGTGGTGCAGGTACTGCTTCTCCACCCGCAGCAGCTGCAGCTCGTGCAGGGCGAAGTTGAGCCCGCGGGAGCAGTCGCAGCTCCCCTCCTCGCTCAGCAGGTCGTAGGCCACGCCCGGAGCCCAGGGTTCGGCCCCCTGGCAGGCGCGGCTGAGGCGCAGGGCCAGGTCCCTGGCCGCCGTCTCGCTGTGGCACACCAGCTGGATCCGGTGGACCTGGTACTCCGCCTCCGTGCCCCCGCGAGTGATCCAGGAGGCCTGCCGCGGCTTCAGACGCCCACGGATCACCAGGGTGTAGGCGGGCGTGGTGCAGTGGTTGTCCCCGTAATAAAACTGGTGGGCCTTGAAGGTATGGTTTTGGTAAAACCGGTACGACCTGGTAATGAATTCTGGGCCAGGTCTCACCTCACAGCTGTCAGGACAAAAAGCCATCAACTAGAGTAATGCTAAATGTAACAGAGTAATACTAAATCCACCAGAGTAAGGTTAAATGTGCTAGAGTATTGCTAAATTATTTGGAGCAATGTTAAATGCATCAACGTTATAAGAGCACCTGAATAGTGTTAAATGTACTGGATTAATGTAAAAAGTGATGTCAAAACTCATCTTTTCATATGCCACCTCAGTGTTTCTATACGAAAAAAGCAAAGTGAAAAAACTTGAAGCGAGCACCCCAGGACAGTACATGTAAGGACTAATCTATCTAGATCAGTGGTGCAGAACAAGGACTGAACCATTTCAGGATTTTGTGTCAAGTTCTCTTAATTATTTAAGTATCTCAATCATATCTTGATCTGACATTCGTATAAGCAACAGCTACAGCCACAGACTGAGTGTATCCTAAAGATTTTACTATGTCAAGTACAGGAGTGAACCAGCATAATTTATAGAGCAAAAAAATTAAAACAAAGTTATTTTTATGGTCTCACCAATTTGACCATAAAAGTGTAGTTATGTCTAACCTGGTGGACACCCAGTGACCCTCAATGTTAGGGGGCATCTGGACGGAGATCCTTGCCCCATTGTGGAGGTGTTTCAGCATGTGGGAACACTGGTTGTCCTTGGGGTGCCATCTAAAGTTCTTCTCCAAGGACAGAGGGCTGGTCCTGCTCTCAGAATACAGCAGTGTGGAGCCTTCACCCCAACCTAGCAGAAAACAACCCTCAGACACAGCCCCACTATATACACTCACACAGCACTTAATTAATTAGACATGTACACCGGCTTGTTAATGTAAAGGCATTCAGCTGTTTTTCAGACCAAATGTCAGAATGGTGAATAAATGTGATCTAAGTGAGTTTGACAGTAGAATGATTGTTGGTGCCAGACCACCCTGTCACGCAAAACACAATAGTCTCTAGAGTTTGCAGAGAATGGTGGGAAAAACTAAAAACATCCAGTGAGCAGCAGTTCTGCAAGAACACCTTGTTAATGAGAGAGGTCAAAGCAGAAGGGCCAGACTGGTCAAAGCTCACAGGAAGGTGACAGTAAAGCAAATAACCACAGATTACAACAGTGGTATGCAGAAGAGCATCTCTGAACACACAACGCTTCAAACCTCTAAAGTGGATCAGCTACAGCAGCAGAAGACCATTAAGTCTAAGAAATAAGTCTAATGAATACCTAATAAAGTGCTCACTGAGTGTACGTGAATTACAGTCCAGCAGAGGGCAAAGGAGGATTGACTCTAAAGCGGGGGTGGCCTGTAGCGTACTGGTTAAGGTAAATGACTGGGACATGCAAGGTTGGTGGTTCTAATCCCGGTGTAGCCACAATTAGATCCGCACAGCCGTTGGGCCCTTGAGCAAGGCCCTTAACTCTGCATTGCTCCAGGGGAGGACTGTCTCCTGCTTAGTCTAATCAACTGTATGTCGCTCTGGATAAGAGCGTCTGCCAAATGCCAAAAATGTTATGTAATATGACTCAGTTCAACTCCTGTCCCAGAGGATCACAGTGCCAGTGCTTGTTTTGCATTATGCCAGAGTTCAAAAAACTATTTGGCCAGATAAATTAAACTCTTGTCATCACTCTAGATATGCTGGGGAGATATTTAGGTGATTTGTTCTAATTCTTTCAAGGACTTGAGTTACACATATCTCTTATACTGTTACACTGTGATCTGCAGACAGGGTTACAGAGTATAATGTTCTCATCCTAATTAACCCTTTCAGTCCCTATCGCTGTATGAAGTCACTCCACTCAAATCCCAAGGGCTTTTGGCTTTGGTTGAGAAAATTGAGACAGTTCCGAATTTCTGTCTGTCTCTATCCTAGTTCTTGAAACATTTGAAACTGTATTAATACTTTTTCAGCATCAGTGGTTCCAGATTCAGGCTTCCAGTATACAAAATTGCACCTTGAAGTTCAGAACAAGAAATCTCCCTGAATGCAATAGTTTTATGTGAAACCTTAGATGAAGGCTGGGCATTTTTCTTTCCGTGCCACAGGCCAATATATTTCATGCTTACACGTCTTATTTCTCACCGGCTTTGTTCATTATTATACCTTCTGAAACGTGACTCTTCTGCCCTCGAGTTTTTCATGACTCACTTGGTTGCATCAGTCCCTTTCTTCCAGGTGTTTTGGTGCAGTTGCATTTGTGTGAGCGGTCCGATTAGGATTACTGTTACAGTCACACCATCTGCTGGATTTAGAATCCAAAGCTTTCCTTTTCCAATATAGTGAATGCTGATTATTGACTTGCCTGATTTTCTTGTCAAAAATCTGATGGTACCAGTGTTGGGAGAGAGCACAGCTTTATTAAAGGGATACTTTTGCCTCAGAAAGCAGCAGAGCGATTTCACTTGCAGAAAATCTCTGGAAGGCTGCCAAAGCCTTTATTTTCTTTTTTTTGGTTCTGAAAAGGAGTTACACATCCTATCTGAGGGACCTTCAAAAGGTGTGTTGTGTAAACAGCACTCTCTTAACCTGAATTGTCACCGATACATAAACGGCAGCAGGTCTGAATGGTAATGTAATATGCAGTTATATCCCTCATCCTTCTCTCTCTTTCGGTTTGTGTCAAAGGTAGAAGGCCATTTTCAGAATTACCACAGTACACATACATTAAAACACAAGTGCTTTACAGAGTGCGAGAGCCATATAGATGTTGCTGAATGGTAGCGAATTCTCAGTGCAACAATCAACCATGCCCAAGACATCCCCCAGGTGTTATACAGCATCTGTCTCTCACAGATGCCTGAGATTTCATGTGCTCTGTGCTCTTTGCTCTCATATAAAGGGCTTTCTGTTCATTCTGCAGTGAACTTCATAAAATATTATGTTTATTAATACAGCTCAATGCTATAGCTAATACTACTCAATGCTATATTTTGCATTTTTTAGACGTTAGAAAGAACCATAGCTATTAGAAGCTTGCTTGAGCAGAGGTTTGAAAGCATTGGCTCCTCCAGACATATTAATAAAATCAATAAAATAATTTATATATTTCCATTTCTACAAGCAAATCTTTCATTCATTTTCTAAACGCTTCAAAACAACACTACTGATTATGATGACGATTATGAATACAGTGCCTTATTGTGAACAATTGTCATTGTGAATACATCTTCAAATGGATTATGAGATGACTGGGTCCATTGCTCAGTCCATTTGCATTAGAGATGCCCTTGTCCTGGGCGGGGCCCGATTTCACTCCACATGCATTCAGAAACCCATTTAACCCCTTTACTGCAGCTGCGTTTCTATTAGGGCTACGGAAAACAAACACCTTCCTCAAGTGTACAGTGCTGTTCCACTTCAGGACGGAGTGAGACTGAATGAGCTTGCAAGAGTCAGGAACAGCAGCTACACTTAAAAAAAATTCACTACAGCGAACACAGTTTTCTGAAACACAAGCAGATTGAGGTTATTTTGCCACTTCTACTAGCCCTCTATCTACATGAAATCCCATGCAAATTCCAGAGCTTTAAACCACCGACAACGTTTCGCTCTCTCGGCCCCAGAAAAACTCTAACTCCATCTCATTTAAAATGGAGAAAACCAAGGCTTGTCTGACCATGCGATTCCCCAATCCGATGCAAGTCTTAATTTGAACACTGGGCACCCTTAGTGCTGCTCCCCATGGTAAGCCATCTTGCTATGCATTCCTGGTAACAACAGAGACTGCTATATAAATTATATTTTGTGTGTCACTCTGTCTTGCTTTTAAAAATGAATAATTTATCATGAGCTTAGGTGGATTTTCTTTTTGCATTCCTCCGTGAGTAGGCATATCTGAAATAACTGAACTAAGCCTCGGCTACATAATTTTTTTATTATGCCAGTAATTTGTCTAAACACAAGATAATAAATAAGGGGTCATTGCTTCAAACAGAAATTGTTATTAGCATGATATTTGCTTTAAATGTCCTCTATTGTGGAAAATGACATTTCCCTTGCTATGTGAATTATATAGGAGTTCAAGGTGCTATCAAAACACTGTGAAAGTATCTTTAAAGACACATGTCTTTAACAAAGCTGTTTGGACTTCCGTGAAGTTGTGACATCACAAAGAACGCTCAATTGCTTCAGCAGGGCCCACCATGTAGCTGGAACAAATCCAAGCGCTAGGCACAGATGGGGTTCAGTTCGTTGGAGCTAACCAGACAATCAGAACAGAGGTTCATTGATATCAAAACCTTTAAAGACACAATCACTAAAACAGCCAGTTCTTGGTCAGCTCATGAGAGCTTAACATTAACATTTAAAACTGAGATTGTTTTTGTAATTTAAAACCACACAAACGTCTTCGTATGGATATCAGGACCTAAAATAAAACAATGGAAATGCGTACAAACAAAATTGAAAAAAGCTTACAATTATTAAAGAGGCTATTATCAAATCACTTGATACCAAATGTAAGGACATCAGTACAAATGATCAGTACTTTTTCATTTGAACCGTGTCAAGGACAGAATAGTGCCTGTAACAGGCTGCAGCAAGTGTCTGTTTTTAAATTACCATTGCGGTTCATTCATCACTGAGGTCCCCCCCCCACTCCAGATTTACAGGGCACAGTAAACCAGACTGACATTCATTTTTTTATTGCTGTTAGGAAAGGCTGCAATAATGTGTAAGTTAATTGAATGTTACGTTCACTTAAACCCACTTTAGAATGAGTGCATTTTAAAATATCCAGTGTGTGAGTTTATATGAAGTTTCAGCCTGTTGGCCTCCAATGGAATTCCAAACAAATTATATTTGTCAAATTTAAAATGATCAATGGGCATGCACACTAGCCTAGGCCTAAACACCTGGCATGGCTAATGCCTAGACTGTCAGTGTGGATTGACCAGATGGTTAAACGTGGTGTGCTTATCTGAGTTTCAATGTATTTATTTTGTTGTATTGACGATTCCAGTAGAAGCAACTATCATTTTGTGTTGGTTGTATCAGCTCTCATGTGACAGTTATTGATATATTAATACTGTGGTATAAAATAAAATAAAAACAATTCTAGACAGTGCGGGAGGACAGGAATAGCCTAACATATATGACTTGTCTTTATTGCCATTAGAAGTATGCTAGTATGCCACAAATGAATGTTGTACTATATTTTTGCCACATAAATGGAGAGAGAGAAGTATTATATATTATATACTATCTACTACTCTACTTGAGTAGAGTCGTAGATGGAGACGTTAAATTAACTCGAGTAGAGTAGGCTACATTTGACTGTATTAGTGCAGAGTTGTTTGAAGCAACTGAGCAAAGAGCAGCGCGCATAAAGTGAGTCAAACACGCTCCTACTGCTCGGCAACAAATTGCACCCCATTTTGAAGCATTGTTACTCACCTACAATCAAAAGGAGCAGCACTATTGTGCTGTTCATTGTTCTGCATGTAGAAAATAACACTTCGTTAATTTTCGTTCCTATTTTCACGTATCTGCTGCTGTGACCAGTAAAGTGGCACTTGGGAATGTAATCCTATATCAATGTGGGAATAGCGCCGCTTCCAGACCACAAAGAGTCCTTGATGAAAAAGTTGTTAAACTACCGGCAGTTCAACATCCGTTTTCTTCCGAGTAAGGTTATCCTTTATCCCGAGACGAGTGTCCCTGCAGCTGGACTGCGACTCGAAGTCCAAGTGAACACTGCGGTCGTTTCCCGAGAGAACGTAAATGGAGGTGGCCTATATTTTGTTTCCACTTTTCAGGTACCAAACTGAAAATTATTTTCCTTAAAATAACCGTACTCATGCACTGCACATTTTCCAGAAAGACAGTGAGCGAACTGTCGATGCTAGATTACATTGTTTAACAAAGCAGCTTCGTCCTGCGCGTCCACTGTCCCCCGCCCCTGAACCACAAGGAGGAGCAAAGAGACTCGGGGTGTAGACATGCGGCGCTACATCAAACCAGTGGGATTTTTTTGAAATCTGAATTTCAACCCCTTTGCGGGGTTATGCGTCTAACGAAACTATGGCTTAATGCTTGAACCTCAAATACAGACGTTGTTCGCAGCATTTAAACTAAGTAAGATCTATGTCTGAATGCTGTGGTTGAATTTTTTAGAGATTCTTAATTTAAAATCACTAAAATAATTAAGCAAACCTTTCAATGCAATACATTTAGTTCAAAATACCAGGCAAAATACAATGTGACATTCATTTAGACTTTCTCATTATAATAAAATAGATATAAGCAGGTGGATGTGATGAATAGCCTACAGTAATATTCAAGTTAAATTAGCAACACATAATTACAAACCCCATCGTAATTTCAGCTCCAGGAATATATATTATTCGGTGTGTATTGTTCTTGGTTGATTGCTGATGTGTTGCTACATGTTGAATCACTATATTGGACTGGGTACTCATATAGTGTTTTAAAAACTGCACAAGTGAGTATTCAGAACATCCACTCTAATGTACAGAATAGAATAGTTTATTCAGTCAATGTGACATTTAAATGCGTTAAAATTTCTAATGAGCAGTGTTTTTTCACTCTGACGAGTGTCATATTTAGCCTCTAATGGAGACTGGACAGTTATTACACTTATCTGAAGTGCCACTGAACCTGAGAATGACCACCCTCAGCTTTGTCATGTTGCACTTAAACAGAATAGTTATGTCAGGACCACTTCTGATAAGACCCCTACTCCAAAGTTGGAAAAGTCTAAAGCAGCACATTCAGCAGTTTGGCTGTTGGCCATCTGATAAACTTGGTAATACAAACTTGGTAATGCCCAAATGAAGTGTAAAAGGGCTTTTATTTTTGCCTCAACACATTATCATTTATGTGTTCTGGAATATTCTATGTATTCCCCTTGTTCTTCTTTCTCTTGTGCTCTTTTTGCCTTGAAAAAATGTATTTTTCAAAGCCACTGTCACATGTCAAACAGCATGGGTTGTCAAAGGAAACTGAATGAAAGTACACTCCCGGTAATAACAGACGAGTCAGAACAGACACAGAGCAGTGTAAGCAGTCTTCCCACCATTATGAAGACAAACGAGACACAGAGGCATTTGTGATTTTCTGTTTTTTTCCTATGTTTTGAAAAGGCATGAAAAACAGTGGGTGGATTTTTTTTGTTGCAAGGATTAAGGCAAGCTGATTAGCATGAAGCCGAATAGAGGCAAACAAGAACACACAAAAAAGAAATAAAAACCAAAATGACTGAATTGCTCTCTAGAGGGTTTTGTGCAGTTACACTCTGAACCGCAGCATTCTTCAGGGATTTCGGTCTAGCATAAGACAGCCTCCAACTTTAATGCTCAAGGCATGCACCGCCCAAGAAGCTGTCAGTCATATGCATTTGGTCTTCATCTTTTGCCAGATCCTGCCCCTTTTTAAAATGGCATTGAAATGATATTCACCCCTCTGCCAGATGCATAGCCTTCCTGAACCACAGTAATAAATGTATTTGGTAGTACTGATATAACGCATTTCTTTAGTACAAGAACTTGAAAAAGGAAATTAGCTTCAGTAATAATAACAGATAAAACTGTCCAAAAGGAAAATGCACACCTTTCTTTGTGAGGGACAGACCCTGGAATTTTGAAAGGAAAACTTAAAAAGAAAGCTCTGCTGAATATATAAATGGAAATCAATGTTAATGTCTGAAGAGTGATTTTTAAAACACATCTCCAGTGAGGAAATGTCTAACCAGTCAGTATCTTTTGGATGCTCATGTGTGTTGATTGATGGGTGTTGATTACCATATACACAATGATAAAATGTTCTTTGGTGTGGATAATTGTTTATCGTTACATTTCTTGGTCGCTGTCGAGAAAAGGTGTTGATTTTCATTCGGCATCTGGTTTACACCTGGAACACCATGTGAGGTGACATGCTGTCCAAATATTGTCTTCAACATCAGGGAAAGAATTAAACGAGCAGACACTATACCGCCCTGCCAGACTAGGACTGCAAATCCCTTCTCCGAACAGCAATTATGAGGTCACATACTTATTTTTGTCAAAGTAAAAGCGCTTGGTGCTCTTTAAATCAATGAGAGCTGCAGTCATGGGTGTGATCCACAAGTGTGCTTTCCAGCCATGTGCACTCATACTTCTGCTCCTCCCTCGTCTTAATATGTCTCCCTTGTAAAAAGCTCAACACCTCCGCTCTGCTTTCTGCGGCCAGGTCTAAATATAGGGCACACATTGTGGACAGAAAAAGACATTAGTCCATCCTGATGGGGCCAGAATGGACCACGGTGTCCTCTGGTTGTTCACATGGAGAGGAGAAGCCAGTACTCTGAGGGCCAACATAAGCTTTCACTATTGAAACATGTCCATTGTATAGAAAAAAAAGTCACCATAGTGCATTTCTCTAACCCACAGAAAGAGGTCTCTAACCTCAATCAAATAAAGACACACTCATCCAGAAATCACTACAGCTAATGCCGGAGAGTATAGACAAACACACTGTAGTACTCTGTAGTACATGATGTCACCAGCTGCTTCTTTTCACAGCCAGACTACATAGACATGAGTCAGAGGCAAACTGTGGGTGCCCAACTGACCAATGGGGGGTCGCTAGAGAGCGATAAGCTGCAGATTCGTAGCAGATATGGTGACAGCAGTGTACTATAATGGTCAGGGAACTAGACTTGTAACTCAAAGGTCATAGGTCTGATTCCCAAGTGGGGTGCTACTGTTGAACCTTGAGCAAGGTACAGTACTTGCCATTAATTGAGTCTGTATATATCCAACTATACAGTATACTGTAAATGGATTGAATGTACAAAATACAATCTTTGTAAATCACTCCTGTTAAGAGTGTCTGCTAAATGCTCAAATGTAAAGCACTTTACCTTTTTCCTTCTGGGCCACAGTGACTGACTAAAAGTTACTTTTTGGCAGCAACATCTAGCTAGACATATACACTTAACACAAGCACTACAATTATGGGAACTCAACTGTCTAAACCAGAAACCAAAGCACCGTGAGCCCCCATTAAATGTACACTAGAGTTCTACAGCACATATTACCACAGATAAACTTTGGTTTGGGCTGTAGGGATAAACCTGTCAACCAGCCTATAAATTGTATTAATCCCTGGAGAAAGTTTTTTTTTTTGTATTTACAAAGACTTCAAAACCAGTTGCTTGAAGTTACTGGATAGTTCATAAACTCTGAAGTACGGGAATAACTTGGTTTTGGTTTTGGCCTTGTGTTTTGCAAAAGTTATTTGCATCTTGTTCTACATTCTATTCTGTTTTTGTGCCTAGCCTTTTTGGGTTAGGTCTTTACTGTAACTGAATTAGCTAGCATTGCAAGAACACTGCTCTTTCTGTTTTATAGCAGTATATCCCACAAATGAAAATCATAATGAATGCTGGAGTATTCTATATTTTTTTTAACAATGATAATCTAAAACACATCTACTGTGGTCAGTACAAACCCCCAGGTCCACATCCTCCTCCAGCCCAAAGTCTGAGCTGCCAGGTGAATTTAATGGCCTCCTGGGAGAGAGAGAGAGAGAGAGAGAGAGAGAGAGAGAGGGAGAGAGAGGGAGAGAGAGAGAGAGAGACCTTTTGGGTGGTGATGACCTCTGGGGCAGGTATTGATCTTTTGCCTTTTTGCGTTTCTTCTCTGATCCCATGAACCGCAGCGTGTTCACAAGGCTGAGGCCTGAACGTCTGGAGTGGTTGCTTGAGTGGGTGGTGGAGGGATAATTCTTTACAGTCCTTTTCAAAAGCAGTTTTCACAATGGCTAGTCTGTACTATGTGTGTTCAAAGTGGTACTGCGCATCTCTCTGACATGTGCAGTAGATTTGAGTTGGGATCGATGCCATTGCTGCTGTAGTGACACACAGTTGCATTGCTGGTCTCTCATACCGCTCTTCTAGCAATTGTGAAGGTACTAAAATGATGAAAAGGAAATGAAAATTTTGATGAATGATGAAAATTTTATATTTGCAGAAAAGATGAAAGGATGTAGCCAATTAACTCTAAAGTGAGTGGACATACATTCACAAGTGTTACAAACCAAATATGCCAACTAATTAATGGACTGCACACAATTTACCCAGTATATTTTTTCACTGATTTCACAAGACACTGATTTTAGGGGAAAATACACATAGGATACAGTTACAGTCTAAAAATAATGAAATTGCAAGATTGATGGTGGACAGTTTATGAGTTTTCCACCCTGGAAAACCAAAATCAAGCTGAACTTGCATGGCAAGTCGAAACCACACATTTAACCTTTGGACTAAAACATGCATCGGGATCATAGACAAATTAAGAGCAGAGATTCATTTGGGAATTTGGGAAGGGGATGTCCTCCAAGTTATCACATTTGAATAACTTGGAATCTCTCTAAAGTCTCCTGTGGGATAATTAAAACAGCATTCTCCTTGCAGGGAAACAGGAGCGGGTTTTCAGCACCACTGGAATGGTTGAAATAAGAAGACACAGATGCAAGGAGAGGCCTGTTCTACATCACAGAACTTCACCTCTTCTTTGCCCCAAATGACATCATTTTAGGGGTATTTCTCCTGCCAGTGTACTGAAATAATATAATGTTCTTTCCAGGGATCACCATAATATGGCTGCTTCAATGGAAATATTTGATAGTAAATTCAGTTAAAGAGTATGACAGCTGTATACGTTAGACTGTGTAGCGTACACTCACTGAGCACTTTATTAGGAACATATTTACTTTATTACCAACTTATTCATGCAATTATCTCAAATTCAAGCTAACAGCCAATCATGTGGCAGCAGTGCAATGCATACAAACCCAGATTCGGGTCTGGAGCTTCAGGTAATGTTCTCATCAACCATCAGAATGGGGAAAATTTTTTATCTCATTGATTTCAAGCATGGCATGATTTTTGGTGCCAGACAGGCTGGTTTGATTATCTCAGAAACTGCTGATCTCCTAGGAGAGGTCAGAGGAGAAGTCCTCCTCCAGGGATGATTGTGGTCTCCTGCTCGGGAGGGGTCCGTGTTCCTGTCTCAATGATGAAAAGGGTGCGGATCTCTGGGGGTGGGAGTCATTGCATGTTTAATTGCAGTTTGAATGCGTGTCTGGTCATTTGGAGATTGTGGTGATGGGGGATCTTTACTCACTTTTGGTCATAAACATCCCACTGCATTCTCTACAGAGCTTCAGTCACAAGACTGAATTAAAATCATAAACCCATAAAACATGTGTGTCCATGACTTGGTCTGGGGCCTTTCTCATTAAGAGAGGAGGGGTGGGTTTATGCACTGCCTATTGACATTAGAAAGGCAGAGACAGTTGACAGTTTTAGTAATGCTCTTTTTTAGATTGGTTTTTGGGTGAATTATGTTGATTTTATTAGGTTCAATTTATGGTTAATTTTTATTGTGTATCTTAATATGCTTTTATCTACACTGCTTTCTATGTTTTGTTGGTCTAATTTTATGTTGTGTTATTTTATTTTTTGTATTATATTTTGGAAAGCGCTTGTGATACCATGTGCTGGAAAAGGACTATATAAATCAAGTCATTATTATTATTATTTAGGGGTGGGAAGGAGGAGGGATATGCACCATGAAATGGCTGAGTAACATTTATTATCCCCAAATGATGTAAACAGAAATGTTTCAGTAAGTGAAGTATGTGTGTCTGTGTGTGTTTATGTGTGTTTTCTTATAGGGCACTGGGTAGATGTAGATGTTGCTTGCAGTGGAGGAGCCTCTGTATAAATATAAGAGCAGGCAGGGGGAGGCTAGGGTCTCCTCAGCGACAAGGTTTCTCTGGAGATTTTTGTAGATATGTATAAATTATCATATGCTTGTCATAACAGTGCTTAACCTTACAGGACTGGATATGATGCATGTTTGGCAGTCTGGCCCCGAATGTGACCCTGCTTAGTACCGTTAACCTACTTGCTACTCAAGTGATTAGAGCCATGTCCTGATAGAGACAGGAATTCCCAAACGATCAAGGCAACAAGGAGAGCAGCTGCACGTCTGAATCATTCATGAGGTCTCCAGGCTGCTGAAGTGGGTGCCATTTTCTTTTCTCAATCTCTTAATCACCCCAGTGAGTTACTGCCAAACAGCTAAGACTTAAAAAAGCTTGTGATTGTTTACTGATATATAACCCATGCACCATACAACTTTGGATGTTTTTACAGACTTTTTATTGTCTGAGATTGAGTTTCACATGGGGCCGTGTCTCGATTTACTGTACATTACTGACCTTTAACTTGACCCTAAAGGTCTGTTGGGAAAAGTCTTGTTAATGTTTCTATCATATATTTCTTTTGGTAATAGTCTGATACTGACATCTCTCTGAAGGGTAATTTGCTCCTGGGGTCAGAACAAAGTCCCACTTGATAGAAACTGCTGTATTTGGCTGCAGAGTGATTCTCCCCACAGAGATAATATTCTCTGATTTGAGAAGGTGAAGCAGGTCTTGTTTTGAAGTTGACCCTCTCGTACAGATTTGTTAGAACAGTGCCTACACTCACCAGGAGCCCATCCTCATGCAATTTTCAGGGGCCCCAGAACAGCTACAGGGGCCCATGTCACAGAAGGAAGACGGCTTTGAGGAGGATAACAAATGTTATTGAAATGCGCAGGAGCAAAAGCCAAACGCCAGTCATCCCTTAAAAGGAATGCCAGAGATTCTGAGGAACATTTGGGAGAGGGGCAGTCGGAGAGAACAACTTAGTGCTTGTTGTCACTGACGCAAAGAATCAGGAGATGAAAATGGAAAATAAAGGCTAATTTTCTTATGACTGGACACCACCCACAGCAGAAAAGTAATGTACAGTTCAGCTGAGAAATGTATGCATGTAGACATTCGCCCAGTATTCAGTAATACAATTTATCTAGTGCATCTAGGGCTGTTCTCTGGAATATTATGACCATTATTTGAACATGCTTGCATAAACATTTGTCGATATGTCAATGTTTTGTGCAACCAATCACAGGGTTTATGGGGAAAAAGCTTCTGCAGGTGCTTTTTTTAATCTGTCATGTCTGATATACAGACCACACAGAAGATTTATTATTTCTGCTTCTTCACGGATTAATACAATATTGTGAAACAACTGGCATATTTACAATTGCATATTTAATGCTTGTCATACACCCCATGGAAACGCTGGACAGTGAACATTTATCCTTGTTTGCTGAGAACTTATAAGCTCCATTGCTAATGCAGTGCTGAAATATTTCACGATACTTTCTCTCGTTTTCATAAATGTTCTGCAAATGAGAATATGGCGAATGCATTTATGGATTTCATGTATTATTTGAATAAACCTGCTGTCGGTGATTCATCTATGAGTCATAAGACTGGGAAGCTCTGTACACAAAAAAGGGAAGATGTGGTTTGGTTTCCTTACAAAGTTATTAGCCGTTTCAGTAATTCAGCCAGGAAGGATGAGAGGACTTATTTTAGACAAAGCCTTGGCTTTTCACTCATGTGACTGAATTGCAGTGATTGGATGAAATGTTAAACCTCATAGGTTGGTTTTAGACATGAGATTGAGCCAATATAATCTCCGCAAAGCAGGTCCTTACACGAGATCTTTACATGTTTAAAGGAAGTCTTTCTGAAACTCTTTTACAAATATTTTCTTTAAAATGGTATTGACATATATCAGCTGCCATATGCATTTGGGTCTAGACAGACATCCCCCACCATGGACTGATTCTACCTCTTGATGGACCAGAGTTGATGGACAAGGCTAAAGACCAGGCATGTTCCATGTGACATTACATCAGTAAATGTATTAATTTGCCACAAAACAGATGGCAGCAGCACTATTCATATTTTGCCTGTCCTGTAATGGAGACAGCGTGTGCAGCCCTGTCACACCCTGAAGGAGTACCAGAGACGTAATAATGTCGTAATAATGTTGTGTTTCAAATTATCCTTGTCAAATGCACACAATATGCCTGGAGACGGCTGTTGTGGATAAAGGAAAATAGCAGGCCTGAGTCTAAAGAGGCTTTTTACTGCATATTGTAAGCAGTAACTGCAATCTTTATAAGCCATGAGATCAGCTGTAAAAAAAACTCACAACTCTGTGTTCATCATCTCTTGGGTTGCACATTCATTGTTAAGTAACACACTAAATCCCCTACATACGTAAGACTAGTATTAGATTTTTGTAAAAATAAAAATGTCCGCAAAACAAAATAAATAAATTGGCAAGTTCAAATTTGTAATGGGCTACATACTGTAGGGCAGTTTGTTACTTAGTCAAAAAGAATAACATTGTTGCATGCCATATACATGTATTCCTTTTTCTGTTAAGGGCTATTTATTATTTTCTACTGCAGTGATAGTGATCATTTGTTCAGGTTGGATTACAAACACATTTTTAATTACTTTTAATAGCAATTTAGCATCCAACAACAATCTTGAATTTGACAGTATAAAGAGGCAAGACTGTATGTTTGCTGTGCAATACTGGTAAATTATGTGGATGCTTTGTTCTTTTCGTGCCATTATTTTGAAACTTGTCTTTACAGATGTTCTTTGAAGCAACAGATTCTTTCAAATAGACTCTTGTCTGTTTTTCTTTGCATTTTCTTTGCGTTATCTGCCTTCTTAAACTGTCTGTCTGGGTTTCAAACAGAGAAAAACTGGGAATACTAAGATGGTTTTAACGCTCGATTCAGACACCGGTCTTTGTTAAACACCACTCCAAGTGTCTTTCTGTCTAAAAAATCAAACTTTACATGTCAGCCCAGGATCCCCTGCTCTCCTTTCAAAGCTGGTGTAAGAGACTTCTTTATTAAGGCATACTTTGTCCCGAAAGAAACCTCCAAGAGTCTTCTTTTGAACTCTTAATGAAATTTAATGAAAAGGTTTCAGAAATGACTGCCATCTTTCATGTGGGTCGGGGAGAAGTCATGTTTGCGTGTGCACACAAGTTAGTCTTTCAAAGCCTTCCATTACAAAGTGCTACTGTACCTATTAGTCAAAGCCCCTTCTCTTTATTTTCATATTTTCAAGGGCTCTTTCTTTTGACATAATTTCCACAGTAATTGACAGGATTATTGGATAGTTATTGTGTCTGTGTGAAGATCTCTGGGTGACGCACTTGAATTACAGGCCATACTGTAGATGAAAGGAGATGACTGATCAAATCCATCTTTTTAATTTTCAGTATTGGAATTCTGTTCATGTCTAGTTTGAGCTGTGAGAATCAACCTTTGAATAGTCTTACATTTTACATTTCCAAAATGGCATAGAGCTTCCAGTGTGAAAATACAATAACATCGATAATCTGAACTTTGCTAATGCTGTGGCCAGTACACATTCATCACTATTCAGAAGGGAGATTCTGATCTTTTATGGATAATGGATTCACTGACCCCCATTAGATACTGTGGATACTGTGCTGTCAGAGTTCTGTGTTGCACAACTTCCTGCCTGGATCGATAGTCATTTTTACAGTTTGTTTTAAACATCTTCCGAGTGGCTCAGAAATAACTGGCCACCATGTCCAGTTATTCTCCGCAGTGTCATCACCTGGGACATTTCAACTGGAAAAACATGCCTTTAAGGATTTGATCTACATCAAAACCTTTTTGTCCTTTTCATGTGCTGTTGTGCATTAAGCCCTTATTAAAGGGCAGCCATTTTGTCCTCTTCATTCGCATTGACCAAATCCTGTTTCTTTTGGGACTGTGTCCTGCAGGTTGTGTGTTTGATTCACCTGTCTGACCACTGTTGCATATCTCTTGAGGTTATCAGTGACATCAGCGTGCTGATGTCATATGACAAGCGCGTCAGCATTAATATGGCTCAGGATGAAGTTGACTTGGCGATCCTCAAAGCACTGGACATTGTAAGCAGTCCCTTTATGTGAGTTGGAATGCAGAGCACTTCAGGGAAAATGCCTTCTCTCCAACACTGGCTGTAGCATTGGCTGCACTTTTCCTGTCATTCACAACTTCTTGGAGGTGATGTATAATAGTACTCAGTTCAGTTTCTCTCATCTCTGTGCAAACTCTTTAACTCCATATAAGGAGCCAGATGTGCTGGAGCAACCCTACCAAAATAGAATAAAATAATGAACAATTTGCTCATTCCCTGTTTCTGCAAAACAAAGCTTGTAGCTTGGAAAGGTTCACATAGCAACAGGTGCTTCTTTCCTAATGGCCTTCTTGAATTTTCACTGTATTTTTCTAACTCTCAGGCTCCCAGGATGAATATAAAAGAACTTTAATTGATTATGGCATGTCACCATTATGATATTCTCTTGGGAGACAATTTCTGCCATTATTTCATTTCATTCCTACAGTTTTATTCCTATTGCTATATTTTATTCCTGTAGTCATATTTTTTCCAGGTTTGTGTACTGAAAAATGGGAAAATTACCACACTATTTGAGTCTGACACAAAGTAATTTGGAAAAACTTGTCTTGGTAGGTGTCCTGTACATAAGTAACAGAGTTTTGCGTTTCAAGGTAATTTGTCAGGGAAATCTTATTGGGAATGTGGCTATAGATAACCACTGATCAAATGTAGGTGGCCAGTGACTGATCCCCAGTAGGTGGCTGGTAATCTGTAGGTGCTTGGCTTTGTTGGTTGGCTGCACCGAACTGAAGAGCACTCTTAGACTCAAGCTCAACTTAACCAGTGAGATAAACAAATTGCCTCCTGCTTCACTGAACTCCCAGTTAATGTTGGCTTGTGACAGACATGATACTGATATTGCTACAAGATTAATGGCCAACACCTTTACTGACTAAGGAGCCCTGGTTTCCTCTTTTAAAATGTATCTATAAGAATAAACCTAATTCAGCGATGTGAACAGATACCAGAGTAAATAAATACTTACGGATTACTACTATGCCATTTTTATAAAAAAGATTGTGTTTTGTGTAGTTCCATGAGTTCACACATGGGTGTCAGGGATGGAAAACGTGTCTCAGCCAACCAGGGGGCAGAAATCATGGTAAAACTGTCAATGTTCAATTTCCCATGATGCATAAAAGCCTGTGGCCTATGTAAATATAACCCACAGTTAACCCTACACCTTCCCCACCATCTTACTCTCTCTATACTCTCTCCCCCACAGAGCTCTGTCACAGACCTCATACACACTGGATTTTATTATCCAGTAATAATAATTATATAAATTAGATTTAAATATAAGTTTCTGCCTCAATGGCTTTTATCCAATCTGCAGCCAATACCCACGCTCAAAATGAAAATATTTTTTTTTTTTTGTGAGAGAACCATACCTGTGAGTCAGGATCACTCAGTTTTTGTAAAACTAAAGCTTGACCTGGCCCTCATGGTATATCAGAGCTTTTGCATGAGACTTACCACTACGGTGGTGTCACTTGGCCCAGAGAAATCAGTCAGTTTAGCCCATTCATCAGGAGAAGATAAGATTGGCTCAAGTCATGGCTTGTGGTTTTAACTACAGCCTGGTCTGTAGTCCCTTTGACATAAACCTGAGAAAGTACTGAGAGCCATTTCCCCCCCATAGCTTCAGGGAAGGTAAAAGTGTAGGAAGAGATATTTTGAGAACCATACAAGAGAGATTAATTCCTCATCCTGATACTGATGCATTACATGAGATGTAATATCATATAGTGAGACCTCCTCAAATTACAGATTTTAGGAGCAGCTTGCCAAAGGAAGGCTGAATTACTGCTGTAATACTACACTCAGTGACTAGACAAATTTTTTAGACTAATTGGTCTTCTGCTGCCAATCCCTTTTAGAGGTTTGATGCATTGTGAGTTCAGAGATGCTCTTCTGCTTACCACTGTAGTAATGTGTGGTTATTTGCGTTATTGTCACCAGTCTGGCCCTTCTCCACTGACCTCTCTCATTAAAAAGGCATTTTGCCTGCAGAACTTCTGCTCACTGGATGTTTTTTTTTTCACACTGTAATCCAAGAAGTCAAGCAAAGTCCGATAGCAGGTAATTCAAACGTGAGTGAAAGGGCAACTCCACAAAGAGAAGTCGGGGTGCAAAAACCGGGTCAGAATACAAAACAGGCAGGCGGCAAAACAATGGAAAGTATGTTTCCAGCTGGAAAGATTGTTATGTGTCTCGACACATAACAATCTGGCGGATAACTGAACAGGCAGGCTTAAATACACAGGTAATTAGCTACAGAGATAAACAGGTGTGAGTGATTAGTTACTGATAACACAGATGAGTTATGGGCTATGGAAAGTGAACAGGAACATGAAATAAAATATGCATGACTGTCCAAGACTTCAAAAATGCCTTGTCCTTAGCTGCGGTTCTTTTCTTCAAAGGCAGCACATTTTAATGTGAGCGCCTTCCTTCTGATGTATATCCTTATTGTGTGCTCTGTTTGGTAGGGTTGAAATGTCCAGATTGGATTAATTAAGTGTCACACATGTGAGGGGGCATTACTGTAAGTCATTCTTATAAATCAAAGATTGTGCATTGTGAGTAACTGAAAACTAAAATGTACTTGTGCCCTGCTGAAGTAGACATTTTATGAACACTTTGAAGCCCATTAATGTCCCAATAAGGTGTATTGGTCCTTTTTTCCAGAGCAAGGAACTGACCTGACCGTATTTTACCTGTTGTGATCAAATACAAGAGGGAGAGAATGCCTTGTATGTAAAACCATCAAAGTTACTTAGAGTAATGTTTGTAGGTGCTTTTTGGACATTCCAAGCATTTATAAATCAGCCTTTTATATAAAAAAATAAAAACATTGACACGGAATGTTCTTTGTACATCCAGAGGAACACGCTTTCCAGAGTTTGTTTTCAAATATTTCCAGATTACAGAATCAAGTTGCAGTTCTTATCCTCGTACTGAGATTTATTAACAGAATAATCTGAAGATAATCAACTGTCCATTCTTATGTCCCCCTATGATTGTCTGAAAATACAGTTCATGTTCAGTGTCCTCTTATACAGCACAAGGAGCTGAAAAGATGTGAGATGGGACAGGATTGTGATCCCAGCCATTAGAGGGCAGTCAACTGGTAGTCTGATGCAAAGAGAAAGTGTGCACAAGGCAGATACAATATTTTTGTAAAGTACCTACGGTATATCTGGAATATTACAAGTCCCAGATATATGAAAGATTAAATTCCTGCCTATAAAAGTGTTCTGAATGTTTGTTAAGCAGAAATTCAATAATAGCGTAACCATTTGAATGAGACATGCTATGCTATGCTCAATAAATTTGCTATTGATTTATTGACTTGCTCAGCTCAGATGTATCAGCAGTTCTGAGCTAGAACAGTATTTGCAAAACAGTCCATGGCAGCCTACATGACTCTTACTTTAGATATTCCTCCAGCTGCACAATTTACTGAAGCAAGCAAAGTACTATGACATTACTCAACAGCAAGGTGTCTGAACCAGCAACTCTGTGGTTATAACTCTGTGGTACTAACCTACACTATACTCCTGGGGCCTGTTCCACAAAGCAGGATTACTGTTAGCCAGATTACTCCACTGTGTAAAACCCCAGACCCTGCCCAAAACTGGAACGTGGACTGAAGTAAAAATAGATGTTCTGGGTTTCACTTTGTGCAGTTATCTAGCTACAGTAACTCAGTAAAACTGCTTTGTGGAACAGGTCATTGAACAGAATTAAGTATTCGCACCTCAAGAGTTAATTGATTTGACCTAAAGTTATGCTAATAATGGCAGGTAAAGTGATATCCTATTTCAGAACTGGCTCTAGGTTTTACCATTGCCTTCTAGTCAGTGGTATTGCACAATTTATGATGAAAGCCATTTAAAAAGAAGGGGACTTTGGTGAAAAAATATTTCTGATTTAATTTCAAGCTCACATGCTATTAGTTAACTGCAAGACAAGCCATCTTCAAGCTTTCAGAGTGCAGTCCAATCAGAGCTTTAATTAATTTATAGTAAATAACATTAAGCAGTTTAGCAGTTTGCAAGGCTGTACTGAATGTTCACAGAGTGGTTCCTAATTATTCCACTCAGTCTGTGCGCGACACAATGTTTAAAGGAACCGGCGGTCTAGTTTGCTGTATAGATATAAGGCCAATAGAGTGCAGACACTTTCATAGTCTCTTTGAGACCCTTGGAATAGGTAATTCATCTCTGATGGAAGAATTAACAACATCCTCAGAAAGCCCACTGGAAAGGCAAGTCTTTTTTTTGACAGCACCAAAGGCTGCTCTCCAAAAATAATTGGTTTTTTACCACTTAGTAAGGATAAATACAAAATTCCCTTTATGGTGTTCTTTAAAGAAACCAGTAAGATTAACCATAGAAAATAAACTCTAGAGAAGGTTTTGTTTGATGTACTAAGAACACATTGAGTAAATTACACTTGAAGGGCTGTTATATAAACACTGGCATGGCCAACCAAACATTTACCCTGAGTTTTATTTCTCATAGAAAAATCCAAGGATACATTTAAAAAAAGGTCCTCTGTAATGAAAGAAAGATGGGTTTCCTTCACTGGATAGAGATACAGACCTTGTCCGTGAACCTACAGATGCATGGCCATGATATAGCTAACATGGCTGTCCATACATTCTTACACCGAACCCTTGAGAGCAAAAGTTATGTCGGAAAAAATGTAGGTGTCCTGTCCGCTTTGAAATAAGTCCAGCCGCAGTCCATACATGAGAGGAGAAAGTGGATAGATGAATGGTATGTTGGATTTCACTTGGTGACGACCTGAGTATGCAGGAGAAATTGAAAACAAAACTTCATGGGATAGCTTCACATTTATGCATCTCATTATAAAAGCAGACATTTACAGGGCCGCCATCATCAAAATGCCAAACCTCAAGACAGTAAACAGAAAAATACAAAATGTTCTTAAAAACATGCTTCAAACATTTCAGAGAAAACTGAATTAAAGAACAGCGTAATTGGAGTTGACAAGCAGATTACATGTGTACAGTTTTCTTCATATTATGCAGCTTGAAAATTAAAAGGGTCATGTATAAGACTGAAAGCCACCCCATTCCTGGGTGGGTTTGAGAAACAGCAGCATGCTTGTTATTCTTCAGACTGTGTTTTTGTTGTATATTTGACTTTTTTCAAGTGCTGATTTTTCTTGTCATGGTTCTAAAATGTAAAATAAATGAATCAGATGTGCCTTCCTGGAAAGGAAGACCTCCAGTCGGTACAAGTGTTAAAAGACGGATCAGGACAAACACAAGACACCATTGAGCCTGCAGTGGGGCTGATTCAGGCATTTCGGATAAGGGACCTGCATTGAGCCAGGCCACCTGGAGGGGGGAGGGGTGCATGTATGGGTCCCGTAGATAGAGCTGGTAGATGAGGTGCAATCGGACTGGTGTGGGACAGGAGTGTTGACAGCTCTGGATACAGTCACTACTGCGCTCACATTCCTGCCACCGCAGTACTGTAGGGTTTTATATTACTATCTAGTAATGAATAGCCAGCATCACACCTGTTAGGTTGTACTATATATCTATCAGCCAACGAACACAGCATCAGAAAATGTTCCATTTCAATTCACATTGCCATGAGTGATTTCATGTCTTGGCCATCAAGGAAATATTTCTGTGGAGCATACTGAAGTCCTGAGCCCAAGTCCAAGGTGTAGCTTGTAGTAAAACAATCTGGTCCACACTAACCCCTTAGATCCCCTGCATTCGTCAGTAGTGCCACATCAGTCTCATAGCCTACAAACTAGTATCAGTTTATTCATCTCCTAATCCACAGCCGGTGTGGATTTGTTTACATTAATTCTCTTTTTCACGGTGCAATTTTCAATCACTATGGCAACAGGACAGACCATTTGAAAGCATTAAAAATTAAGGTTCTATCTGTATAACCCATTTTAAGATGCCATCGCTTTGCTTTTTTTCACATGTGGGTGGCAAAACAAGTGTGGGGGACCTCACCTTCTCTGCATTTTGGAAATCCATAGACTACACAAATAATGTTGGTATCCTTTTCACGGCAAGGGTCCAGCGAATCAAATACACTATAGTTTTGAATTCTAAAAAGCCACAATAATCTACCACTTCCACTTGAGCTTCTGTAACTTTGTTTCAGTAATATTTAGAGTAATTTTGACTCTTGGAAAACAAACCGCAAAGGGTTACCTTTCAGAAGAGACCAGGTTTAGTAAAAAGGCTTCAAGAATAACCCAAATAACCCTTTTATTTTGGGTATTTTCAAGCTTGTGTTAAGAAAAGGGGGTGATACTTAAGGGGTTAAGCATGTCAGACACCGTAACTGAGCACCTACACCTGGTATTATCAGCAATATGAAACATACGACAGGCTTCAGGAACTGCATATCACTTTGTGCAAGTTTGTAGTGTACATTCGCCACACTGCTGTTAATTCACGGAGCTCGTCAAACCAAGTCCACTTTTTGTTTTTGTGTAAACATATGGCACAACCAATGAGCTTGTGCTTCAGTCAGAGTGAAGCTAGGTTTAAAATGTAGGGGTCAGGGCAAAGGTTGGAGGGACACAGGAAGGTGAAAGGAACTGTAACATTCCCAGGGGTTTCTCCTGGAAGATATGAATTTATGTGTTAGGGTTTGGGTCGGACATGGCTGAAGAGCCTGGGAAAATAGTAATACACAGTTTGTCATGTCATGAGGAAAACCTACCACCCTCCATCTTTTAAACA
Organism: Conger conger; assembly: GCF_963514075.1. Taxonomy (NCBI): domain Eukaryota; kingdom Metazoa; phylum Chordata; class Actinopteri; order Anguilliformes; family Congridae; genus Conger; species Conger conger. The sequence goes on from NC_083768.1 coordinate 32,331,686, forward strand.
TTATAGAATGATCAAAATGCTAAACTGACTGTTTCTGAAATACAACTTTATCAGTTGAATAACATTCAAGATGATTGGAAGCAGATCCAGAAATGCTTGAAATTTCCAACCAAGAACTTCCTCCTACAGTAGGTCCCTTCATTCACACTTTCCATCAGAAAGGCAGATCAGAATAGCTACATTCACCGTCTGGATTTAAAGGATGGGAAAGGGTGGAGGGGGAGAATTAACCTCAGGCAGACTCTTCCTCTGCACCACATTCCACAGCTTAGGATAACTTTATTTAAAGCCATTTATTTAATTGCAGCTTTGAGGTTCATTTCATCTCAGTGAAGGAATTTTGACATTTGCAGTGACTCCTGAAGGGCTGGGTTTGTAGGGAGAGTGAAGACCCCCTCCAGATATCTCTGCCTCCTGAGTTCACCCCAGCCATGTCATTTACACATCGACACAGAAGAAACTGCCCCTTACTTGAATGTAATATATGGCAATATATGTTAATATATTTAGTTGGTAAATGTGTATACTATATTAAAAGAGATGCTGCAATATCTAAGAACATAATTATTTGTACTATATATTGGATACCTGAACATAATTTCTGGCCTTGATAATATGTTTTAGTTCAAGATATGAGCGTTCCGTTTCTGGCAGAAAACCTTCCCATTTTGATGCAGGCTGACAAGTATGCAGACACAGCACAAGATTTTAATCCACTCTTGAAACAAAGAGGGGAGTTTAACAGAGATACTGTAAATGTGTATCTCACAGAGCAGCAGATCTTTAAAGAGCACTGAGTTTCACGGCTGTAGTTTCACCCTCTGATATCCTAGCCTTAAGCAGACCCTTTGTTCTGTTACCCACTGCAATGAATCTTCCTCGGACTTCAAAGATACCACACAGAGCCAGATATAGCCGCAGGCAATGGTCCACCTGCCAGTCTGTTTGCACTTATCCTCACAGGCTGTAATTTTAGGAAAAGCCTAAATTTCTGCTGCCATAAGTACAGAGATGTTAAGAGCCATCGATCTTATCTTGTTTACACACAGCCGTGAGTATAGTTATACATATGATTGAACACATATTACATCACGACTGTATTTACCTTGTAAAATGTAAGGTCATGGTTTCCGTTCCTTGGGTTCTAGTACTTCCTACCCAGACAAACATTTTCTCACTGGCTAAACTCCCGCTGATTCTGTGTGTGGTCAGCGTTTGACCCTTTATGTGAACTTTGGCATGCCTACAGTGTGGTGTGGAACAGATCTCTCAGGACTTGCTCACGAAGGGCGGGCTTGCCTGGTGGTTCATGTTCCAGGTTACGCTCTGAGTTTACCGAAACACACTGTGCTTACCCTGGGTATGCGGAGCAACTGGGAATCGCAGGAATGTTATGGCTATTAGTATATTGAATTAATTTTTGGCTATTGTGCAACTGAAATTGCGGGCAGCACTGCTGAAGCTGAATTGGGCTGAGGACACAGAAGGTGCTCTGACCCATGTGCTGTGGCAGTGGAGGGTGTGTGGGGGGGATGTGGATCTGATAGTGAAATCTACACAGGCTTGGAGAACAAACTCTCAGCATTCCACTCTCAGGACCACCCAGAGGGGCCTGGTCACGCTGCCAGCCCCCACCTACATCATCCTGGGACCCTGCAGTCTTGGGTTTCGACGCACCATGGGACCGAGAGATAAACTGTCACAACACTACTTTGAACTCCAACAGCAGATGAGCGGAAAGTACCCAGAGTTCACCTCACAACACTGCTGTAGGGTCATGGCCTGATGTTATGACATTTTGAGCAGACCTAAGCGTAAAGACGGTTTTTATCTGTCAATGCAGTCTGCTACTTACATCAAGACAATACTTGTTCCACAATTGCCTGAATGAAATCAACTTACCTGACAACCTACAGCAACCTGCTTTCATTATCAGATCCACACCCCGCCCCTCCGTCGATTCCTTCAATTTCAGTCAGTCAGGAAATTGAGACAAAACCACCACCTCAAACAGAAAGATTCAATGTGTTCATGACTGAAGGAGTTCATACTGAAGTATATTTCTTGTCGTAAGGACTGTCAAAACTGATGCTGACAATCAAATGAGTTGAGCTGGGTTGAGTTGGGTTAAGTGTTCCTTGGCTTGGTTGGGGAGGGATTAGGCTGAATTGTATCCAATTCCAAAAAATGTAATCTATAGTTACAAACAATTACACTAACAAAAAACATTAACATGCAACCAGCTATTGGTAACTGGGGTTTCTATAATTTTTCTGAAAAGTTGAGGATCTAGGCTCTGAGACTCAATACTCCACACAGCTTGCATTCCTCTGCACGGGGCATGGGTGGGAAAGCACAAGCGATCACATTTCTCCTGCAGCAGATAAGAGCCTGTAGAACACATGCTTCACCCTCGAGTGCCACTCACAAACACATGTGTAAACCCAACCCCCCCCCCCCCCCCCCAAACGCACCCACAACAGAGGCCAAGTTCCCCTGCTGAAACAATTAAGAGGGGGAGACAAATCAAAGGTACGATTTTTGGAAATTAAAGGACCCTTAAAAATAGACATCTCATTAGGGTCCTGTTAGCGGCAGATGTGAATTTTGAGTGGGTGAGCACATGTCCTTATTTCCTTAAAAATTAGATCAAAAAATGTTTCCAGTCTGTGGGCTGGTGTGGCAGATCTAAGCAGGGGGCATTGTGGGATTGTAAAAAAAAAAAAAAAACATGGCTAAACATCTGGTTCCATTCGCAAAGTCTTTATTATATGTCTTGTGTGCTCTTCATAGCTCACAACTACCAAATTACTACTACTAAATCTGCATGTAGATATCAAAAGTACTCATCTGTTTTACAAATATTGTATAACATACTTTATAGAGAAGATTGCTAATTCTTACATTTTGAAAATATAGTTAAAAAGCAATAATGGTGAAAAAGCCTCATAACTACTGATTAATTAATTTAATTGCAAATAGTTTGCATAAACATACAGTATATGTCATTGCATATTCTACACTTAGAACAGCCATTTAGGAGAGCACAAAAAAAGCTCCTACAGCCCTGTGGAATCTTCCGGCAACTCCCCCTTTAGTGCAAAATCAAAGATGGCTGCTGTCGGCCATTTTGTAAATCGGATACACTATATTTGTTTGAACCTTCCTGAGACAGGATTAGGTTCAATTTTAGATCAGAAAGTTGACATTTAATCAAATTTAAACCTTGAAATTCAAGATGGTGGCTTTCGCTGGTACAGATATACTGGGTCTTTTGAACCACATGGCCTAGAAATATGAATGGGCTGTCATTCACCACAAACTTCAAATACAATAGTGTGGTTATTTTTGAATTTCAAGGTCATCTTCACAAGGTCACCAATAGGTGAAAACCGATTTACTGACATGAAGCAGGAAGCAGGTGGTTCTTTTTTTCCATAATTTTTAAAAACATTTTGAAAAGCTATTTATAGAAGCTATTTTTACAGTATCTTGCTGGAAAGAGAAGTATATATAACTGCCTGGTTTCTCCCAGTCTGTAGGCATCAACCTGGGCACAGGCAGCCACTCTTTTTCCATTCATCCTGCTGTGATGTTTTCCTGTTTTTTTATTTTCACTTGTGGAGGCTGTATAAAGGTCAACAAAACACACAGTAGGGCCTGTCAACACATACAGACAAGAAAGTAAGATTTTTATGTGGGGGCACAAGATTAATGTCTGAGAACGTTGCTGGCTCCTGGGGCCTCTGTGCTCCTGTTGGTCCTCAGGTGCCCAGTTTCTGGGTTAGCTCAAACCCACCCGCTGGCCCGAGCCGTCAGAACTCAGCAGGACCCGCTCTCTGCTGCACACAGGCAGCCTTGTCTCCCGGGCGTCCTGCGGGGGGACGAGATGGAAGCCCGTTAGCCCCTGTCCCATCAACCTAATTCAGATGGACAGTACGGCTGCAAGTCACAGTCCTGAGTGTGCTTAAAAGCGATCTCAAAAAATACATAAAAATGGTTTGTTTTCAGAAGGTTTTTAAGGAGGGACCTGTATTAATATCATATACAGTGGGTTCCAGAATTATTGGTGCCCTTAAGAAGAATGAAGAAAAAAGGCTGCATATAATACACAACACAGATAATCATCTATATGTTGGTACTCCTAACAATTATTATAAATAAAATCAAACAAAGTGAAATTAGCAATACAATTTAGTTAATCTTAGTCTAAAGGAACTGTATTGTGTCATTCCATTACTTCCTGTTTCACTAGAATATAACAATTAGGTAACAAGCATGAAAAATCCCTTAGCATTGAAAAAACCAAAGAGCTGTCAATTCAGATTGACTGTCACAAGTCTGGTAAAGGGTATAAAAGAAAAAATACATAAACGGTTAAACATACCACAATAATAAAAACAGGTTTGCAAACTTGCCAGGAAGAGGACACAAGTGCATATTATCCCCCCAAGGACAATAAGGAAGATTGTGAGGGAGGCCATAAAGAACCAAAGGATCACATTACATTATTACATTACAAGGTATTTAGTAGACGCTCTTCTCCAGAGTGACATACAACAAAATGCAGATCGAACACAGGGACAAGTGTGTAGAGAACCCGAGAGGACAGTACGGTTCCAGGTCCTAGCGTGACCTTACAGATACATGTGGAACCATTGAAGAATACATCAACTTACGAACTAGTATACCACAGTTGGCAGCTAGAATACCCAGAGTACAACAATACAATACAACATTATCTATATCTAGATATAAGTGCCATTATAATCTATGGCACAAGGCTAATCATGGTGGTGAGGTAGGTGCAGTTTAAGAATTGCAGAGATTGGTTGCATCCTGGGGTCACTAAGTGTAATAAAATGGCACTTCCATACCAACAAACTCTTAGGAAGAGTGACACGAAGACAGACCTTACTGAGCACAACAAACAAAACCAAGCATCTGGATGAGATGAGACCATACAAACCCAACATGTTGGCCATACAAACCCAACATGTTTGGTCACAAAAGAGGAATGTATACAAGGAGAAGCACCTCATACCTACTGCCGAATATGGTGCAGGGTCATTGATGTTTTGCTGCCAGTGGTTCAGGGGAGGAATTCAACGAAGTACCAGGAAATCCAGGCAGAAAATCTTGTTTTCTCTGCTAGGAAGTTGAGAGTGGGTCATAGGTAGATTGCAAACATAGATTAAAATCCATGTCCATCTAAGTCTCCAAACTTAATCCGTTTAAAAACCTGAGGTCTGAACTGAAGAGGGAGGTATCCCAAGGATATCAATGATTCTTAAAGTTATGCATTGAGGGATGGTCGAAAATTATCACAAATTATAGGAAAAGTCTCATGGCTGTCATCTTTGCCGGAGGTGGTTGCACAAAGTATTAAACTAGGGGTACCAATAATTGTAGTCTTTTTTTGGGGGAAATATTTTTTTAATTTGAAAAATCTAAGACTTTGGTTGATTCCATAAAGCACACTAATTTACACGTGTTGTAAAGAGGTATTATTTGTTTTATCAAGGGTGCCAATAATTCTGGAGCCCACTGTACATACATGTATATTTTATCAGCAGTCTATTAATTAAACGGCATGATTGCTGAGGATGCATGAAAACCTGAAGCTGCTTTCTATTCCATGTCATTATTTCATGCGGCCAAACTGTGATTAAATACTTACAATATTTTGTCCCACCCTTCATTCTTAACCCACCCATTCTGTGGATTTCAAACATAGAAGCGTGGAAGCACCTTCCTTGTGTTTTTATAGACATTTTTACTCCTGCACTGCATGTGATGTGAAGTATGGAGAATTCAATAAAAACATAAATTATTGTGAAAAGAGGTACTGCCAAGTCATGAAATATTCTGCAGCCCTCAGTGTACCAGAGTCCACGGAGCAGAACTGATCAGCACAAATAAACAAAGACAAAGGCAGAATCCCTGCTTTTCATATTAGTAATGCCCCCTACCGCACTGTTGAAAATATCTGGTCATTCTGTCATTGCTGTGGACTTGAGTAATGTTTGTTATTTTTACAGGGGTTTTTGCTGAAACCTGCTTGATTACTAAGCTTTGAAACAGCTTGATTGCAATAAGTTGCCAAAGAAAACACATAATTCCTTCCGCTAAGCACAGTACTACATCCCCCCCCCCCCCTTTAATAGCCCTGCTGCTTTTGTTTTTCTTCTCCCCTTCTAATGTGGTTCCAGTGAAAAGTAGAGATGCTGAAGCAATCCCTCCTCCCAGACCATGTGCCCCTGGGGGATCTCCCAGCCTGCACTGGGTCCAAATAGGCACTCATCTTAGAGTACAAATATGTATATGTGTGCGCATGTGTATACTGTATGTGTGTCTATGTGTTAGTGTGTGTGTGTGCATGTTTATATGTGTGTGTATACAACCCCTGGCAAGAATTATGGAATCAGCACACTTTTTTTACTTCATAGCAAGTAAACAAATCACAGATCTGACAAAAAAACTAATTTGGTTTAACAGCTGAACATTCTGGCTTCATGAAATATACCTCAAACAAATTAGATTAAAATATTTTAGTTAATGACACACCAGATCAGTAGAGAAAATTTTTTTTGAATCACTCAATGTTGAGGAGAAAATTATGGAATCACTTTGTAATTTGTATTTCTAAAACAAATACCAGCACAAGTCTGAATATGCAAATTAGTCTGCAGTTAAAAGGGAGTGTTTGCAGACCTTAACAAGCTGTTGGACTTGGCTAACTGAAAGGAAACATGGCTCAAAGAAGAGAGCTGTCAATTGAAACAATGGAAAGGATTATGAAACTCCTTCAAGAAGGAAATCCAACAGGGAGTGTGACAAAAAATGTTGGTTGTTCCCAGTCAGCTGTGTCTGAAATTTGGTGCAAGTATAAACAAAACAAATGAAAAACAAATGGGCGGAAACAGGAGTCAATGTTTGTGACAGAACTGTAAGAAATCGGCTGAATTAAATGGGATATAGAAAAGCCAATTGAAAACCAGCACTAACACCTAAACAGAAGAAAACAAGGTTGCAGTGGGCTAAAGAGAAGAAATCATGGAGTGTGGATGATTGGATGAAAGCGATATTCAGTGATGAATCACAAATCTGCATTGGCCAAAGCGATGATGCTGGAACTTTTGTCTGGTGTGGTTCCAATAAAACATACAAAGATGCCTGAAGAAAACAAACACATTTCCCCAGTCATTTATGATATAGGGTTGCATTTCAGTTAAAGGACCAGGGGAGATGGCAATCATTACCTCAACAGTCAATGCACAGGTGTACATTGAAACTTTGAACACTTTTCTCATTCCATCAATAGAAAATAGTGTAGGTTTGGTGATGAGGAAGTCATTATTCAGGATGACAATGCATCTTGCCACAGAGCAAAGAGTGTTAAAGCTTTTCTTCAGGAAAGGCATATCAATTCAATGACATGGCCAGCGAACAGTCCGGATCTTAATCCGATTGAAAATTTATGGTGGAAATGTAAAAAAATGTGTCTATGACAAGGCTCCATCCTCCATCCTGATCTGTCAACCGCTATTTGAGAAAGTTGGAACCAGCTTGATGGAGAATATTGTTTTTCATTAGTGCAGTCCATGCCTCAAAGAATTCAGGCCATCATAAAGCCCAAGGAGGGGCAGCAAAGTACTAATTGTGATTTTTTTGTTGATGATTCCTTAATTCTTTCCTCAACATTGAGTGATTCCATATTTCTTTCCTCTACTTGATCTGGAAAGAAATATCCTATTAGTTAAAATGAATGCATTTAATTATTTCAGCTATGTTTCACCAAGCCAGAATGTTCAACAAAAATTGTTTTGTGTCAGATCTGATTTGTTTATTTGCTATGAAGTAAAAAAGCTGGATGAACATCCTTTAAGTGTGCTGATTCCATCGTTTTTACCAGGGGTTGTATATATAAATGAGCTGCAATCCTCTCCTTTAGGGTCGGGTGAGGGAGACAGTCACCTCACAGGATCACAGGCCGTTCCCCCTCTGACTATCCCATTAACTTGTACCTCACAGGACTTATATCATGTACATTTTACATCTTCTTGCCTTTATACAGCTACATGAATTTACTGAGGAAACAGAGAATTCACACCCCCATTAAACACCAGAGACCGGTAACCTGGTTATAGGTCTAGTTCTCAAAGCATTATGCCACAGTACTTCCAGAACACTCCAATGTGTCTGAACTTCCTGCCCTCCCTCCTCCTCTCTTTCAGGCTGTGATCTTTCCTGTCTTTAATCTTGAATGGGAGACCAGAGCAGGAGGTTGAACACTTACAGAAGAAACTTGGTGAAAGGAGACGGGGCTGACAGGGGTGTGAGAAGTAGCCTGCTCTTTGTCAGATGTCTGAAGTCGATTATAAAGTCCTGACTCTGAGAAATGGAAATGACACTTCCCAGAAAGCCCGATGTGTTCCATGGCAGTAAATCTGGCTCTTCCGCACAAGGCATGCGTCTTTCAAGTGTGTGAAAGAGGGAGAAGCTTACTGAAGCAGACGCAGTGACCATTTCCTTTCAGGTGCAATAGCGAAACGATTTTGTACCAGTACAGAAACATTCCACTGGCCAAAATGCTTACATTTGAATAACTGAAATGCACAAGTCTTCTGAAAGCACCCGTTTCATTGACACCACTGCACAAGCTCTACTGATGCCAAATCAGTCATTGTATGATGTGTACAGGGGGACTTACATTGCTCACTGTATGTGCTGTACATTTCCCCTTTGTACAGTTAATATTTTTTTGGAAGATATTCTGGGTACAATTAATCAAAGTGCTATAATCACCTCCCCCAGGAGCTAATAACAAGTCAAATCACAAGAATAAAACAGAGAAATTGTGTTTCCTTTTTTCATTGGCAGGCTCGCATCTGGAGGCCTTTTAAAAACATATTTTTTCCTACCTGTAATCCAAATAGTTTTCATGTTGGCTAGTTAACTTGGCACTGCAGAGCATATCTGTTACAAATTAGTTAGCTAGCTAGGGTACCTGAGGAGGTGAAACATTTAACTTGTCTTCTACAGTTAGCCAACTACTCAGACAGCTGATCTTGTATAATGTATTTGATGGGATTTCTTTATAGTTTCTATATTTCTGGATAGAAATCCCATACATTATACACAGAAATATCTAAAAATAGGACTACAATAGATGAGACTATTAGACTGTTGTTTTGATTCGTATAACTGACATTTTCATACCCCATGCAGGATAATCTGTGGAGGTTAAGGATGGAGCCTATTCAGAAAGATGTTGCCGAAGGCTGGTCTGGGAGCAGACCAGAGCAGTAATGCAAAGCAGGTGTTCATCCGTGCGCGCAGAACTACCGCACGTGCGAAACAAAACCCAGAGCCTCAGTCAAATTTTTGGATGAAAATGGACAAGAAAATGCTGGAAACAGATCATGGCCAGCTGCTGGTTCTCGTTCTCAGCTTCGACTTTGACGTCATTTTCCATACACGTTTATCCTGAAATTACAGGGAATCAAAACGTCTTCTGTTAATAGTTAAGAATATGCGCATCTTTGGTGTAATACCATCATTATGACAAGTATAATGCATTTTACATTATATTTCTACTATGTAATTCAAGTTGGTGAGCACAGTATTTTAATCAACTGAAAATCTTGTAGCATATGCAAATCTGCAGCTGTAAATATGAACTTACTGAATTTAGATTTCTATACACAAGAATTGACGGATTGTAATAATTCATATCATAAAAATTACATTTATTATTTTTTGTATTCCTTTTGAGAGTTCCAAAGCGTTTCAATTGAGGAAACTTTCTGGTTTCATTCTCCCAAGAAATGTATTTAACCCTCTGAGCAATGAACTGTGTGAAGAGTCCCACCTAGTGTCCATTTCATGGCAGAACAGTGGCATTCAAGTTTATCTACAGAAGCTGCTGTGCCCTGTTGAGCTAAAGCAGTGGTCTCCAGCCCTGGTACTGGAAAGCTACTGGGTCTGCTGGTTTTTGTTTTCACCTTAACATCATCACTCTGTTGAGACCCAGCTAACCAGGTGAGGCAAGTGCAATCAACTGCTCTAACTGATTGATTATGTGCAGAGCAACAACAAAAACCAGCAGACCCAGTAGCTCTCCAAGACCAGGGCTGGAGACCACTGAGCTAAAGCCATAGCTTTAGCTAAAGCCACATTCTGGAAGTATACAGGGGAGATACTACACATCATCAGAGCAGTCTTTGGCTCAGCCAAGTGTAAAGTATGTGTGGCTACTACTGACCACCCAGTGGCCATAGAGACAGGGTAGTGACACTGGGCAGTGGTTGTGACACTGCACACTGTACGCTTCTGGGATTTCACTTTGTGAAGTATACAAAACCAAGAGCAGGAATGCAAAGGTGGTATAATTTCTGTATTTTAATATTTATGCATTTTTCTGGTTAAAAGAGAAACTACCGGCTTGTGAACAAAACAGCATAAAATGGAGGTGCGTATGCACTGGTTATTCACCAGAGGAGGGCGCTAGTTTAAACCAAGCCCTTTGAGCCATTTATCAATGGATGGCTCACAGAGAGAGATAATCAAGATTCAAAGGACATAAAACTTCTAAAAACACAAAACTAAATGAGAGCCAGTGTAGATTTTAGATCTACTCTGCAAAAGTGCATTCAGATATAGCTAAGGGCTCGGGGTCAGAAAACATCCTTCTAAAAGGAGCAGAATGTGAGATGTGGGCAATAAATCACATTTCTTACAAAGTGAGGCACAGTATGACTTTGAGCAAGATACTTAACAAACAGCCAAGATTGTCAATAGCTTTATACTTTTGACATGCATGCATAACTGCAGTTTGGGATTAATAGAGAATTTATTTAAAAACCTGGAACTGAAGGAAAGTGGATATTTTAACAACCTGGTCTTTGAAGGTTTTTTTAAAAACATTTTTTAAATCATTTTATTTTGACCTGAAAACCAGCAAAAGAAAAGAAACCCAAAACTAAGGAAAGGTGAGACACATAATCAACCACTAATGGATCAATTAACCAGAGCAAAATCCATCAGACCCTGTGGCTCTCCAGGACCAGTACTGGGGAAATGTGCCTTGTATCAGGCAGTGAGCTAGCTGAAGCCATATGTGGGAATATTGCTTGTCCTGGTGACTATTTTCTCACAGGAGGACAAATGGTGCCGTTTTTCTAAAAAGAGTTCACTGATCTCCAACTGTATATATTTCATATGTACATTACTGTAGGGACAGTTTTCATATGTACAACATTGAATGTCCTGGGTTTTCAACAGGAGGTCCATGGTTGGAACCCGGGTTCCTGGTAAAACTGATTTCAAAATATAAAAATGTATAAATAAATAAAAAAATTATGATGAGGTCCCTAGGATGCTTCTGAGCCTGAGTGGGTGGGCGGTCCCTGAATTATCGATGTTAAAAACCTGTTACACGTAAAATGACTGTAAGCTGCTAGCACATGGGAGATGTCCAGTGGCGTAACATGAAAGGCTTTAATCTGTATAGTTACTGTAGATTATCAAGTACAAACACCGTGAATATCTCAACAAAACCGCTCTTCCACTGAACTATTCAATTAAAAATAATAGATTAAACCAGCTGACCGCAGTTAATGTGTTTATTAACAGCAAACAAATTTATAGTAATATCGTTTCACATTTCTGACTGTTCATTCCCATTGCTCACCTTAGCTAGCACATAAAATACATTTTGGGCTCACAGAAAACACTGAAGATGCAGTCATTATCAATCTATACATTAAGCAAATTTGATTTAATTAATGCTACAAATTATTTACAGATTCCAAGATGATAGAAAATGGCACTGTATAACAGCACACATTTTGTAAACCAATTTAAGGCAAAACAGCCCAACCAGAGAGACTGTTAGAAATATACCACACAGCTTTGGTATGATCTATTGTACTTCAAGGATATTCTGCCCCGTCTTTTAACTGGTTACACTGTCAATAAAGAATTTCATATCACTAAACACTGAAATTAAACCCAAAGCAAATCAATAAGAAATAAGTCCAAAATACAAACAATATACATTTTGATCATTAGAATTAGGATTAAACACCCAGCCTCCCCACAATATTATTAGGAGTATAAATCAAACATTTAAAGAACTCATTTGTAGAACAGAGAGGGCTTCCTGCGAGAAATAAGGAGTACGAGTGACGCTCCCTGCCTGGGTGGGAGCCTTATTGACACGCGATAGATTCCAGGTGGTGTTCCGCCTCAGCCGCCATGGCTGCAGCCTGCAGTTGCTCCGTCTCGCTCTGGAGGGCGCTGGCGGGCAATTGCTTGCGCTCGCTGTGCATGTTGTTCTCATGTCTCTTCAGGTCCGAGGCCTTGGCGAAGGCCTTCGTGCACGAGCCGCAGACGAAGGGCTTCTCCCCCCTGTGCCGCCTCTCGTGGTCCTTCAGGTGGGACTTGTGCTTGAAGGCCTTGTCGCACATCTGGCACCCAAAGGGCCGCTCGTTGCTGTGGACGCGCTCGTGCTTCTTCAGGTCGGGTGCGCGGATGAAGGACTTCCCGCACACGTCGCAGCGGTAGGGCTTGAAGCCGGTGTGGATCTTCAGGTGCTCCTTCAGGTGGGCCTGGGTGGTGAAGGCCTTGGTGCAGATCTCGCAGATGAACGGCCGCTCGGCCGAGTGAAGTTTCTCGTGCTTCCTCAGCCGGTTCTCGTCCATGAAGGTCTTGCCGCAGACCTGGCAGGCCAGGTGCTCCCGGTGCCCATACAGCAGATACTCAAACTTCATGTCGCTGGCGGCTGTGGTCCACCCGGGCGGCTGCTCGTCCTTCACCTCCCCGATGCTGTCGGCGAAAGTAAGACCCTGCGGGGCGTGGCCACCGAGGTCCTTCTGCACTGACTCCATTGCCTCCACGTCCTGGTCATAGCAGCTGACTTTGTGCACTTCCTCAGTGGCCAGCTCCTTGAGGATAGCTTCCTGCACCCGGAGGGTGCTGCTGGGAGATTTGTCCAGGTCCTGGTTCACGTGAGACTCCTCCACCATGTCATCAGACGGAGTGTCGTCCTGGTCTCCCAGCACCTGCACCTCGTGGTCCTGGTTCTCCTGCGACTCCTCAGTGGGGATGGTGATTTTAACAATGTCGTAGGCGTACTTGGTGTTCAGGTGGTCACTCTTCTCCTCGGGAGGAGATAAGTCACGTTTCTGAGAGCACAGTTTGTCCAAAAACCTGATTCCCAAAATCTGACCTGAGGACATCATCAAATTGACGTCTTTTTTCTTCACAGAAATCTTGGCTGTGTACATGTAGTTTAGCACCTCCTCAAAGATATCTGAGCGAATAAAGTCGATCTCGATCACGGAGGAGTTGTCCACCTCGTGCTTCTTAAAAAGCTTCTTAAAGTAATTGCTGCAGGCGGCCAAGACGCAGCGGTGTGCCCTGAATTTCACATCTTCAACAACCACTGCGATATCACAATGTTCACCTTCCAGCCGCTGTTCATTAAGTATCTTCAGAAAGATGGTTTTATGTTCATCATCAATATACTTCACAGTTTCTGACATGTTGCAGAGTCTCCTATAAGGGGATAAATGAAGTATTCAGAGGAAGATAGAAAATAAATTTGTCACTATATTTGTATTTGCCTAAAATCACCCACATTAATGTACCTGGACCATCAACGTCATCTCAAAGACTGATGATTTACAATTTTCTAAATCATATTAAAAGCATTTAAAAACTGAACAATGCAACAAATAAGGAGCCACATGTAAGGGTCCTTACATTTTGCATTCTCTAAACTGAATTCTTTGTAGAAGTGTTACCTCCAGTCAAGTGGAGCATACATCAAGTGGACAGAAATATTCAGGGTGGTGGATAAATGTATTTTTCTTTTTTTTAAACCAGTGCCACTACTTTCACAATCAAGACATACTATGAAAGCAAATTACACATTTCTAATCTTCTTACAAAATAGGCATCTGGGTTTTAGCACATTTGGTGAAATGTGAAGTTTATAATACATCAGTGTTTATCAGATTGTGGCATGTGAATTCATCCCTGGAGTATGTTCTGTAAGAAAGGCTAGACACATTTTGTTAATAATAGACTGCATTTCCACTTTTCAATAGTCTATAGCCTACATTTAGTGTGTAAACTGGCTAATACTACATCTCAAACTCAGGTTTACACTCTACAACAGAACGGCAATAATACTACACTAAAATATAAATAAACAGTGAAATATGTCTGCCAACACATCTGCTTACAGGGTAAGCTAGAGTCTGCCAACTTTCTGCCAACAACGAGTTTTGCCTCTAACCCACATTATCAGTGTCACATGAATCAACAAGGCCTACAGTTAGCAAGCAAGCTAACTCCCAATTCTACCATTTATCAGCAGAGCAGGGCATTTAACTACAACTTCATTCTTGTGCACTCTCTGCTTTTACTGTGGTTTAACAAAATCATTAATTAATAAAAAATAAAAAAAGATTTTCTACTGTCAGAAAGCCTATATTAATGCTAACACATTAGCTTACGTTACCTCATTATTTTTCATGTGCCAGTGTCCTAGCTAGCCTACTCCATAAGGGTTTCAGGTCACTGATGGTGCTTGAAGCTTGAAAAAAAAAAAAAACTTGGGCTAGTTTCATGTCTTAGATTCCACACAACCCACAATCAAGAGTGCTAGGCAAACCTACAATTTCAGTGATCATATGCAGACAAAAAAAATGAATAAAAGTAAGGAGCTATTTACTAATGTTATTAGTCATGGGTGTTCTATTGATAATGGGACATTTTGTCCAAATGAAGATTTTGCTAGGCTATCTTACCAGTTGAAAAGCAAATGGCTGCTGCAAGCTTTACTCTTATACTGTAATAACGACCGTGTAAAATAGATGGTAAAAAAAAGTTCCAGTCTGTAGGGACCTTGTCTACATAGGCCTCCTTCAGCCTACAATTCAGATGGTTGCCACGACCTCATTAGAGCTATCAGTGGTGAAGCTGTTTCATAATTAAGTTACATAAGATGAAATCTAAGTTCAGAAGCAGCACGCATACAGTATTAGTGGACTAATTACTAAAATGTAGCAACAAAAATGACAAGCCTTCTACATTATAGGCCACCAATACCACTGTATTAACTGTTTTTGAAATTCTAATTTGTGCAATCCATCTGTTTTGTAAACCAGTAAACGGTACATATCTTAAGTTTAAAATTAATCATGTGGCTTATTGGTCTGAAAATGCAGGTACAGGTGAGGTAGTTGCACGAGAACGACACCCTCAACTCCACAATACTCACTCACGCGCGTCGGGCACATCACGCGCATGCTAACACTTCGCTCAAGGACAACGGCGGTCTGTCCACAGAAGACCAGCCCAACTGAAGATATAATGCGAGCTACTAATCATATAAATATGTAATGAACGTTATAAATACAGCATTTAAATATATTGCTGCGCATAGAAATACAAACTGGAATTGCATTTGGGCTGTTAACAATCAGAGAAGTAAGACAATGGGTCGAACAGTCGGTGGCTTCTGTGGTGCGTAATTAATTCCCCAAGTCGTATTTTTCCGGTTATGATTCTCGGATTAGCTAGCTAGTTGTTAATAATTCTCAGTGTCATTATGCTATGTAAACGTCGTTTATGCCTACAATATCAATCCGTGACGCGTTCCATTTTCGCTTGAGGCTAGTTAGTGGGGCTAGTTAGCTAGCTAATGTTAGCAAGCTAGCTATCGGCTACTTCTGCTATTTAACTCGCCCTATTAGCCATATTTATTTTCCAAGAAGCCGCTGCTATTGTCATAAATTAGTAAAAACACACATCTACAACACTAAAGGAGAAATATTTAACGTTTGTTCCTGTAATATAAATGTTTCAGTTCGGTGGGTGACGGCGTGGGATTTCCACAACACAGAAGAGCTCCCGCCCGAGCAGCCATGAACACTCCTGCACAGACACGAACTCGAGCGGCCGATGAGTAATCGTGAGCGCGCAGGCATCCCAGCTTTAATATTATGGGTTTTGTGACCCTGTTGCTGATCCTTAAAAAAGAGATTGTGCTTACCTGTATTGAACGAGTGAGCCTTAATGAGAAAGACTGCGTTAAATGTCACCAAAGCGGTAAAGAATAAATACTTTGAGCAGTATTAGCGTGAGGGCGAGCACTGGCGGAAGGACGCGCTGCGCAAGCACGGAACTGCAGGGCAGACCGAACGTTGAGTAGCTATGGGCGTGCGCACATTTGATTGCAAATGGACGCCGTTACGCAAGAAGCGCAAATGTAGGCTACTTTACATGACGACCAGCAGCCGTAGACAGAATATACGCGTATGTTCTCACGCAACTAGCCTGTGCACAGAAAACAAACCTCTGGAGCGCGAACTGGGGGTAAACGCGAACAGATTTGGGGCGCGAAAATAAGGTCACGAGCGGGAAACGGGAGCGCCACCGACTGGATCATGAAAATGCTGTGATGTCTTGTACTCTATAGCCTATGCGTAGTTTTAATTCCCGTTACAACAAAACGATTAGGTTATTTTCCGAAAAAGGATTTCATATTATAAAGGATTTCATCCCAAATTATTACGATGAAATTGGATGGCTTAATTATTTTTAAATTGCATTTTACTCACTGCCTAGACGTGTATGCAAGCACTTTCAGTGGTCCCCAAACTCCACGAAGACCTCTTGTGTATGCTAGTTTTTGTTCCAACCACGGTTGCAATCCCAGAATTTTAACAAGCTGTTACTTTTTCTTAATTAGGTGCTTTTTGTGTTCAGAGAGATTATTTAACATTTTAAGCCACATTATGTCAGAACTAGCTGTATGATATGCCATGTAGAATAAACCCCTCATTTATACTACAAATAATTTAATTAAAAGAGAAAGCATAATAATTAAATCATAATTTATGACAATTTAAAGACTGAAGTGAAGATCAATAGGCTCCTACTTGGTTAAAGTGTGGACACACGGCTACAAAACAAACAATTTTGTACATAATAATACATTCAAAGACAAACCAAGGACCTGCATGTGTTAAGTTAAAGGGGGGAAATATCACATTTTCAGCAACCTAATTAGGGGCCTATTGATTCACCAGTGTTTAATTTCATTTGATCAATTAAAACATTGTGTCACCACTATGTAATTTGCAATGAAGTACAACAAGAACAATGTAAACATTACATTTTTATTCTTCATGGCATTTATAAGAGGGTAAATAATCCTTGCAAACATAAAAGCACCTAATTAAGCAAATTAACAGCGCCTTAAAATGCTGTGTTTGCAGCTATGGTTGGAAGGAAAACCAGCAGACACACACAGAGGATCCCCAGGACCAAGGATGGGAATCACTGGCTGGAATCACTGGTTAAGAGCATCTGCTAAATGCCAAGATTGAAAACATGGGGGCGGCCTGTAGCGTAGTGGTTAAGGTAAATGACTGGGACACGCAAGGTCGGTGGTTCTAATCCCCGGTGTAGCCACAATAAGATCCGCACAGCCGTTGGGCCCTTGAGCAAGGCCCTTAACCCTGCATTGCTCCAGGGGAAGATTGTCTCCTGCTTAGTCTAATCAACTGTACGTCGCTCTGGATAAGAGCGTCTGCTAAATGCCAATAATGTAATGAACAACATTTGATTTAGCCCGTCTTCAGATAGCAAGTCCACAGTCCAGCGTGTTTCACCAGTTTCCTGTCTATAACCACCAGGGGGCACTCCATTGCAGTAAGATAAATTGAGATCTAAATTTACAGTATGTCAATTCACCAGTTATGGCAGATAACTGATTACTACACTGTTCAAAATTTCAAATGTTCTCCTAGAGATCATTCAACCAATACAGGAAATGCTAACCTTTGTGTTAAAAACTTTTTAAGTGTTAACTGTTCTTTGCTGTTAACTTTTCAAGGCACTGTTACTTCCCTAATCACTGTACTGTGAAGGGGTGGCGTTTGGCAGAAAATAACTGCATTTGTAATAGAAACTTTACACATATTATACAACTCTGCCATCGGTGTGACTTGAGCAAGGTAACAACTATCAACCAAATAAACATGCTAACCTTGCAACCAACTGAAGTAAACAGAAAGCTACCCTTTGAGGCCAGAGAGAACTACTAGTGAAAGTGAAAGGGAACTAAATCTGGGTCATTAATGATACATGTTCGTACTGGGATGTCTGCATGCTAGAGGTAATTTAGTCCCTTAAATCAAAGGGCCCAGATACGTGTTGACAAATGACTTGGGTCAAAGTCTCCTTTTTCATTCATTTTGGCACAGCCACACAATGTAAATGCCACACCTAGAATCAACTCTAGACCTTTTGTTAGCTTTTTGTCCATGAACTAATGATGCAATGACACACAGCTGGCCAAGAAACAGCCGAGCAGCGAATTGACTAATTCCTTTCAGTCCCCTAAAATGAAGGGACTGTATAGTATATAAAAATGGCTGCAATTCCAACACAGATCACCCAATATTAATGTAAATAAGTACCCTCAAATGCTGAGTCTGCAGCTTATCCTCATATTAATTGTTTACAGATTCAATTTCAGATTGTGTATACACTCACCAAGCACTTTATTAGGTATTTATTAGACTTATTTTTTTGACTTTGACTGCTGTAGCCTATCCACTTAAGTGTTATGATGCGTTGTGTTCAGAGATGCTCTTCTGCATACTGCTGTTGTATTGTGTGGTTATTGCGTTACTGTCACCTTCCTGTCAGCTTTGACCAGTCTGGCCATTCTCCTCTGGCGTCTCTCATTAACAAGGCATTTTTGTCTGCAGAACTGCTGCTCAGTGGATTTTTTTTGCACCATTCATTGCAAACTCTAGAGACTTGTGTGCATTAGGAGGATATCAGCAGTTTCTGAGATACTCAAACCACCCTGTCTGCCACCAATAATCATTCCACGGTCAAAGTCATTTAGATCACATTTTTCCCCCATTCTGATTGTTGATGCAAACATTAACTGAAGCTCTTGACCTGTATCACATGATTGTATGCATTGGACTGCTGCCACACAATTGTCTGATTAGATAATCACATGAATAAATAGGTGTAATAAAGTGAAAAAGTTCCTAATAAAGTGCTTGGTGAGGATGTGTATTTTGGTATGCCTATTGTTTAGCCTATGTCTTGAAATTTTTTCTTTTTTTCTCTTAAGACTCATAATGGCTTCATTGCCTGTAATTGGCAAAACTCTGCTCCTCATATTGACTAACAGGCTCTAAAGGCATCAAAAGCACAGAATCAATTAGGTTCAACTATGCCAACTATTCCAATTGCTTATTTTTCTTTTACTTTTTCTCCTTTTAGCTTCATGCATCAGGATAGGTTACAAAATGAGGCCAGGAAAACAAATGAAGACAGGGAAATCCAGAAAACGTGAGTCCTGCCATGTCAGTTACAGATGTTACTAGCCCTAGATACTGACAGCTCTCATAACTGCATGAAGGAAGCAATCAAATACACCTGACTAAACACCTGTATGTATCAAGACAAACTCAAAGCAGAAAATTTGATTATAAATGTTTGACTACTAATGTCAAATTGTGGAGAGCCTAAATCAGTAATCTAAACTTTATACCTATAATGATGAGAAACTATGGGCAATGTTCCCTTCCCAATGAAAGTGGCTGATGAAAAGTAGACATTTTTCACAGACTACAGTGGCAATCACAAAATATTAATTGCAGCAGTGTGTTAAATCAACCTTGACTCACTTTGATAGTGCACTTGCACTATTCCCATGGCAACCACCCTCTGTGTCCAGGCTCCATGGCAACAAGGCATCACCCAATATTTATGCTCAAGCAGGATTCCAGATGTGCTTCTCTAATGGGGCACATTCTTGCCAGAGCACAATACACCACTGAATTCGACTTTCAATCCTACCTAGATCCCAAGGCCCAATCCTATCAACCTTTCCCAAAGACCAAAACCTACATTTCTCTGGTCGAGAAGCTTCAAGAAACGCAGTAGGGATTAAGGCATATTTCTCCCAAACGATCCTGCTGTACTTGTGTGACCAGACGCGATACAGAGTAACATAACTGCTGTTTTTTCATTGGTACATTTTATTAAAAAGAAAAAAAATAAATCACAAAAATATGCATTTTCCTTTTGCCACTTTTTATTTCACTAATGTGGAAACACATTGAACATGGATGGTACTAGACTTGAGCAGACACAGGGACAGAGCACAGAGTCCACATTTGCTCTCGCACACATACACACACACATATGCAGTCGCGCTCACACACGCTCAGGGTGGGACTGGCATGGGGGAGGCTGATATCCGGCTCTGCCGTGCCTGACAGGATGGGGGCTCTGGTCGTCCACTGGAGAGATGAGCAGCCTGGTCCACCGCAGCGATCACTGTTAGCTGGCTCTCAGACAGAAGCCTACATTCATTCACTTTTATCCGTTATCCTTCTGTTCAGAGCATTCTACATACAATCTTTTCCTTTGTGATGTGGAATATTTAAGTGGAACAAAATGTAGTGGAATTTCATCAACGACAACAGAAAAAACAAATTACAATTCAAATAAAAAGGATAAAATTATTTTAAGTTTTTTTTTTTTGTCTGGCCAAAGAAGCATGGGTTTCGTATTCGGTAACTTTTTTGTCTGTTTGGCAGGCAATGCGAGTCGAATGGGTAAAAATGACGGAGAGAGTAGACAGGAGAGCTTGGCAATGTGGTTGGCACGTCTACTGCATGGTTAAATACTGCGCACTCGAACACGTACAGCGTAAAGCCTACAGCCTTCTTTTTGGAGTGCTAGCTTCTCTCTCATAAATAAAATGAAAGCTACATAAATTATTATACAATTTTAAAATTCATTACTTAAGGCAGTGAACAATAATAATAAAAAAAATCCCATTGAATTATTCTGCCTATTGTCGGAGCGTGCAGCTGGATTAAGAACAGTGTTACATTTTCCCACCCTAAATTAAATTCTTTTTTTTTTTTTTTAATGCTGAACTGTTTCCTTCTCATGCAGTATGCATTATCCAGTGGTGCGCTGGATTGATTTGGAGATGCAAAGTGGGAGGGTGATCAGTCCTACAGTTTTCAGATGCAGTGGAATATCCATTAATGTATTTTGCGTTGCTTTGGAGGTCAAAGTGGACTCCTTCCTGGACATCCATTATTCTCTGAGAAGTGAAATGCAAGTATCCTCTGAATGGTGGGGCCTCAGTCCTGAAAAACAGAGTCAATTAGGAAATGCTGACTGTAAATACAACAGTAGGAATACGTTGAGAATATTCCTGTGAACAGGATCGTCTGTAAATACTGTACCGCATTGGAACAAAACCCAAACACTTTTTCACAACGAGAAAAACAATATTAAAATTCAACAAACAATAATAAGTACAAGTTTACAATGAAGGATTCATATGTACACTTGCATATTGAACAAGCAGCAGGGTGTGCTACTTGACCACAAATGCCTATGGAACCACAGGGTATGAATTCCCCAATGGCTCAGGTCTCCTGTACTTTATCTCTGAGATAATGTTGATGATGATATTTTACATATTCTGGTGACTGTGGGTCACTGGAGATCATAAATACTGGCTGAATGGAAACTCAAACTAGCCATAATTCTGGGTCCATTTGCAGCTGATGATGAAAGCCATCTTTCAAACAATTTACAATGACAAATTTACATTTTAATAACCCACGGACTGTGGGTCTCCCAGATGAGTAGACAGTATCTTTATCTAATGGCCATTTAATCATATTTTTGTGCCCTCGTATGTTACAGTACGATGTGGGATTACTAACGGTATGAACACATATTAACAGGTAGAAAAGGAGACCCTTCTGAGGGAAAGGGAGAAACACTAAGTTCCAAAGTTCAAGAGCTCATTTTTCCTTTGCACACCCAAACACCAAAAAAGAAGAAAATCTCAACAAGTATTTTAGTCTTATATTCAGACTTTAATTGTTCTATTACTTTTTTGCTAAATAAAACTAAAATACTGCCAATGAGGTGAGCCAGTTTAATTAATTTCAAGATTTTGCCAAAGGGGTAAAATAATTTCACTTCAAAAAGTAACTTAAACAAGCTAATTATTTTCTACTTGCAAGAAAGGAAAAAGATTGTAAGCCTCACTACATGACAAAAACACTTGTTAAGACAGACATTTTGTTTTGCAAATGACAGTGCCTGGTCTACAATGAGAAAAAGTTCTCAGCAAATGTGTTATTCTTTCTCACACAACATTGTGTTTTATGGATGTAAATGAAACATGTAAAGAACGAATAATAACCGCCATCTGCTTCATGCATTACTCCAAATGGAGGTCGGAGTGCATTGCTGTCGGACTCCACTGTGGACCTTAGTCACTTTGAGCCCTTGTAACAGCATGCAGTATGAAACATGACAGGTCCAAACTGCTCTGCTTCTGGGTCATTTCATCAGAGAAATTGAAATGAATCAAAGATTCACACAGCATGTTCAAGCATGCCAAAGTCAATGTTTGAACAGCATTAGTCAAAAGTATCCAATTAGAATGAGAATCTAATCCCAAAGGAGTGAGGACTGCAGAGGGTGGATAAGCCAATGCTCAATTAAACTAACATACAGCCAGTCTCTCTAAGGGAGTGGGGCTTCTTCTACAGCACACATGGCTTTGACAAAGCACATGAGCTCCTTCCACAGATTTACACTTCTATCATGTGCAGTCACCATACATATCTGTAACAATCATTAGCTAAATGGACAGATAAATATTTACCTTATGATAATTACATGTATATAGCTACATGTGATATTAAGGCATACATAGGCACGTCTAATGGGATGAACAGTGACCCATGTTGATTAAAGCATACAACAAATGTGTTAAGTGACAAATTAGCTTTTATATTGTATATTTAGAATATAGTATACCTATAATGTACGTCTACATGTGTAATACTACTTATAATTTCCCTTGAGTAATTCATTATTACATTACATTACATTATTGCCATTTGGCAGACGCTCTTATCCAGAGTGACGTACAGTTGATTAGACTAAGCAGGAGACAACCCTCCTCTGGAGCAATGCAGGATTAAGGGCCTTGCTCAAGGGCCCAACGGCTGTGCGAATCTTATTGTGGCTGCACCGATTAGAACCACCGACCTTGCGTGTCCCAGTCATTTACCTTAACCACTACACTACAGGCCACCGTAGCGTAGTGTAGCTTGTTTATTATCATAAACAATAATAAATGATGCTGTTCAGTACAGGGGTAGCCCCAAATGGACATCAATACATTACTATTCACTGATCTAGGGACACAAGGGGGTATCTATAGAAGCCTGTGTTCCTATATCTGCTGTTTCAGGTATCTACTGTACCTCTATAGTTCTGTTGGATCCATCCTGTGACTCTTGGGCCAAAATTTTAAACTTCACTGTAGCCCCCAATCCATGCGGGACATCTGGAAGGTTTTTTCCCCTATTAGCCTGATATAGATTTAGGCCAAGCTGTACAGATGTGCACATTGGATGTGGAGCCAAAAGTGCACATCTGTTGTTCTCTTCAACGTCTGGCAGCAGACTGATTTCTGTCACTCCCGAGCTACTGGTACTAATATCTATGCAGGGAGAGAGCAGAGAGGGGTGGAAAGGAACTCACCCAGACCCAGAGCTCATGCTGCTTTTATGAGCTCAGTCCAGACTGGGCACATATTAAAAGCATGATTATGATCATTCATTAGCCATGTCATCGATGCAGGATTTAATTAACACAAGCCATCTGTATTTTGTTTTTGAACGGTACTCAGCTTGTACATGTAGACTTGTGTGGTTCTGAATAAGCATTTACTTTTGTTTTTTTTGCTTTTGCAATCCTGCTTCCTAAAAAACTAGCAGAAAAGGCTTGTTGTTGTAGAGCCATTGTTATTATGATACAGTGACCATTCTTACTGGTGTCTAGATCCTGTGGGTCAGTCTGGCTGCAAGGAGACACTACTAATCACTGTATTAGTGCCTTCACAGCATTATTCTGGAAGATCCTCAAGCTATTCAGGATACTACAGCAGAAACCTATTGAATATAGTATATTATAGACATAATTATCCCATATAAAGTAATGATCTAGAAATCAGTATCAGGTTCTACTAAACTAGCAGCTCTCCAGGAGGGGGTGCTATCGTCCAGTGAGCAATGCTTGTACAGTTGGCAGAGACGTTTCCATTCTCCACCATGCATGGATACCGACATGTGGAATTAATAATCTAGAAAATGTTTTTTTCCACCCTAAATATTCAGAAACCGGAAAACATTCACAAATTCTGTACAAGCGGTGATTACGATCTCTTTCACGGGACTGGAGGAATTTCAGTTGGCAGAATCCACAGTTAACGGACCGGCTTTCAGAACAGCCGAATGTGAGCTTTGCCGATTCTGAACGAATCGGGGTCTTGAAGACCAGAGATATGCTGTGTGCATTCAGACAGAAATCACAGCTGAAAGGATTTGACTTGAAGCTGCAGTTCAGAGGGATGGATTGTGGGTGAAAGCTGAGTTAGTAGCATAGCATGCGCCTGTGAAAGGCTGGGTTTGGGCACAGCGGCAGGTATGAGGTGTGGGGTAGAGCGGGGGGTATGAGGTGTGGGGTAGAGCGGGGGGTATGAGGTGTGGGGTAGGGCAGGGGGGTATGAGGTGTGGGGTAGGGCAGGGGGGTATGAGGTGTGGGGTAGGGCAGGGGGGTATGAGGTGTGGGGTAGGGCAGGGGGGTATGAGGTGTGGGGTAGGGCAGGGGGGTATGAGGTGTGGGGTAGAGCGGCGGGTATGAGGTGTGGGGTAGGGCGGGGGGGTATGAGGTGTGGGGTAGGGCGGGGGGTATGAGGTGTGGGGTAGGGCGGGGGGGTATGAGGGTGTGGGGTATGAGGTGTGGGGTAGGGCGGGGGGTATGAGGTGTGGGGTAGAGCGGCGGGTATGAGGTGTGGTGTAGGGCGGGGGGTATGAGGGTGTGGGGTATGAGGTGTGGGGTAGGGCGGGGGGTATGAGGTGTGGGGTAGAGCGGCGGGTATGAGGTGTGGTGTAGGGCTGGGGGTATGAGGGTGTGGGGTATGAGGTGTGGGGTAGGGCGGGGGGTTTCCTGCCTGCAAGCCAGAGCCGGGAGCAGAGCCTCGGGCCTCTTACCTGCGTCACTCCTGCCCCTCCTCGACCTCGGGCGTGATCTCTGTCTCTTTGTGTACCACTACTTTGGTCACTGACATGTCAGGGTGCTGCTCTTTGGCTTCTTTAATGGCCTGAGCCAGCGCCTAGCTCAGAGAGGAACCCAGGGACGGGGCAGAGAGAGGGGGAGCAACGTGCATGATCAGAGGCAGCCATCTCCCGAATCATTACATCAATCACAGAGAGAAATCTCAAATTCACACACAGGACACGGAAAGAGGAGGAATCGCCATCTCCTTCAGCATGCAGACGCACTCTACCATTATTGTGCTTTTATTGTGATTTTTTTCCCTCACTGGTCTGATTTGATTGAAAGCAGGAAAAGGCGCTTCTTCCGGGCGGGCGTGCAAGGCGGCCGGCTCCTCCTTACCTGGTCGTGATCGATGTCCGAGTCGCCAGTGATGACGATTCTCTTCTCGATCCGTGTTTCCGAGATGCCTCCTTTCACAGTCTGCAACACGAGATTTTGAGGGAAAAAGTGTTGACCTTTCAGATCCAGC
This sequence comes from Conger conger, assembly GCF_963514075.1. Classification (NCBI taxonomy): domain Eukaryota; kingdom Metazoa; phylum Chordata; class Actinopteri; order Anguilliformes; family Congridae; genus Conger; species Conger conger. Next base: position 32,357,382 of record NC_083768.1, read on the forward strand.
TATGCCTTAAGGCTCACACCATTTATAAATATCACAGCACAGTAAACCCTGGCAAAACGCACACAGACAGCCTGGTTTATGTTGGTCCTCCACTGTAAACAGACAGGTTCCTTAAATTTACTTTAATTTTGCAGAAAAGACCAGCAGCTAGCACACTGAGCATTCAGGCTGAATCAGTGTTGGGGTTTTGAATGTGTGGCTATGCTACAATCCTAAAGGATCTCAGACCTTGGTGATGTGCGTGGTGGTGGTAGTGCTGCTGGTTTCCGAGGTGATAGTCTGGGCACTCATCAGGATCCCAGGGTCAGTGTCGTTACTGTTGTCCCCCTGGGGTCAAAGGTCAGCACAAAACTCATTACCCACAATTACTTTTTTTACTTTTAGTACTGCACACACAACTTTGAAAGATTAACAAAGTTTAAATTAATGGCCCAGTCTATTCCTGGATATTACAACCCCTGTGGTCATTTTATGTCACACGTCACACCTCTCCCTAGGCAAGACTAATTAAAAAACTAAAAAAACTTCCCAATGAAAAAAGATAAGACTTTAAAAAAGAATAACAAATTGAACAGACCCACGGGCCTCCATCTTATTACTGCCTGCAGCAAATGCACGGAGAGCTCGCCTGCTAAAATATGCCTGCTTTCTTATAATATAATTGCTCATAAATGGATTTGTCAATTTGAACAGCTAAGGTTGTACATTTTAATGAATGATGGATTATGATTCATCACACACTGCACCAGAGCGTGGCAGGTTACGGCATCTGGTGCGTTATAAAGCAGCACATTATCGGGGGTGCTCACCTGTGAGGATTCGTACGTGATGGTTTTGGTTTCCGTGTGGATCACCGGCACGTCCTTGGTGGTGACCTCCTCCGTCTCCTCCTGCCTCCCACTACTGAAACTCACCGTCTCGGTCTTCACCAGCGGAGACTGAGGGGGAAAACGTCCAGGGTGAGGATGATGATGGTGACAGTGCCGTCTCCTTTGTGTCAGTGAGACCGGGAGAGTGGGACATGCACTAGCCAAGCACATCGTTCTCCCACTGGATCTCTGTTCCACAGGTCAGAAGTCACGGCCTTTACATCAAAGGAGCAAATTACTCCCCCTTTGAATATTTGTTTCATATTCTTCTGTAAGGCATATGAAGGGAGTTGCTTGCATATGCATTTCTCATGGGGGTGAATATCAGAGTTTACAGTAGGCCCTCTTCAATCTAACCACAAAGAGTTCATTTCTTTGTCCTTTTGAACAAAGTTAAGAATTCTTAAACACAGAAAAGGATCAAAATATAGCATAATGCCTTTAAAAAAATTAACACATTGAATCCCACTGTGACTAGATTGAATAAGGAGTATCAATAATATTAGCAAGAGCACTGCAAAATGTTTAAAAAAATGAGGAAACCAGTAAAAGGATAATTCACAAGTGAACTATCCCTCACGAAAAAAACTGTCCTTTCCCAAATAAAGTACATGCATCTTCCTCTCCGATTATAACATCAGAGGAACAGTTGACCTTTTTAAATCATGCATTAGAATGTCATGCAAGAGACTGAATCAGAGGAAGAGGAGACCCCAGGTACAAGAGCCACAGGATGAGCCAGGCAGGCAAAGATGCCTCGCAAGAAATGTATGACAGTATCACTATATATCTTGGAGAACAAAGGTCAAAGGTTTGCCTAGTAGAACGGAATACAATTTTATGTACTAATTTTACATCTTTGAAGAATTTACATAAAGAAATTGTACTAATCATGATCACTGACAGCAACTTAATTGCTAATAGACTAACAAAGATCATTGTAACAGCTCAGCTGCCCTTTCGAACTCAGTAAATGATGATTAGAGAAAACATAAAAGACCTGGAGGCAAGCCTTATCACTGAGTCACTGTGGGAGCTTGAACCTTGAGCCTGTGTGAAGTCCTACTTTGCTGCCTGAGGTTGAAGCATCAAATTCAACCAATCCGGACTAAACCAGTTCTGTCCCCTTCCCCACACACTGGTTTAAGCTGGTTTAAAGGGTGGGGGTGGGGGTGGGTCTGCCAATGGGCTGCAGGCCCCCAAGAAATGGAGCTGAACAGCCTAAAGCAGAGACAAGCATACACAGTCCAGGAGCGCCAGGTTTTTTGGCTCGACTGCTCAGCTTGATCGATGATTCAGTGTCTGAGACTGAGCCTGGATTTTCCGTTTGAAAGGAAAATGGCGAGAAACTTGGGAGGAAACATTTTCAAAGGGAGCATTGGAGCGCTACCATACTGAGAAGGAAGCCCTGACATTTAGTGTGTATACTGTAGCAGCTGCTGCCAGTGAGCCCAATGAGCTGTTACAGTCAGACCACTGGGTCAAAGTCACATATTCTACTGAGGAAGAGTGAGGAGGAAGACCGGGGAGAGAGAGAGAGAGGAATCCATCCTGATTAGGTGTAAGTTAGAGATTGGGACATGCATGTGGGTCGAGGGTGCAGATTATTTCTTTTGTGTCTGTTTATTTAAATCAGAGCAGAAATGTAAAATAGTGGAAGGACATTGTGTACATGCTCACGCAGACTACTCGGTGATGCACACTTTCAGACGGGATGGGGGAGGAATTTGTTTTGAGGGGTTACCTCAGATTCTGGCTTATCAGCGGCTACACCTGTACTGACAGCTTCAGCATTGTGATCCTGTGGAGAGCGCTCCTCCTCCTCTTCCTCCACTTCCTGTTCCACCTCTTTCACTGCCTCCTGCTCCTCCACATCCTCATTCATCACCTCCTCTGTCTCAGGTTTGCCCGAGACCTTCATCACCTCCTCCTCTGTCTCAGGTTTGCCTGAGACACTCACCTCCTCATTCAACATCATCATCATCTCCTCCTCCTCTGTCTCAGGTTTGCCCGAGACCTCCACCTCCTCCTTCATCACCTCCTCCTCGGTCTCAGGTTTGCCCGAGACCTCCTTCTCCTCCTTCATTATCTCCTCCTCTGTCTCAGGTTTGCCCGAGACCTCCACCTCTTCCTTCATCATCTCCTCCTCTGTCTCAGGTTTGCCCGAGACCTCCAACACCTCCTTCATCACATCCTCCTCTGTCTCAGGTTTGCCCGAGACCTCCATCTCCTCCTTCATCACCTCCTCCTCTGTCTCAGGTTTGCCCGAGACCTCCTTCTCCTCCTTCATTATCTCCTTCTCTGTCTCAGGTTTGCCCGAGACCTCCAACACCTCCTTCATCATCTCCTCCTCTGTCTCAGGTTTGCCCGAGACCTCCACCTCCTCCTTCATCACCTCCTCCTCTGTCTCAGGTTTGCCCGAGACCTCCTTCTCCTCCTTCATTATCTCCTCCTCTGTCTCAGGTTTGCCCGAGACCTCCACCTCTTCCTTCATCATCTCCTCCTCTGTCTCGAGTTTGCCCGAGACCTCCTCCACCTTGCTGGCTTCCTCTGTCCCTGGGGGGTCCTCTGCCCCTCCCTCAGATGCGGGCAGGTCAGGGGCTTCCCCCTGCACTGTATCAAAGTCAGTAACCGCGACAGCACTGCCGGGGTCACCCGAGACCGCGTCAGCGACCACCGCCTCGTTAATATTCACTGCAGGCCCCACCTCCTTCAGCCCCTGCAGCACACCCATAGGCTGATCCTTCTCCTGCTGTACAGTGTCCTCCATCCTCTCAGACGTCTGTGGAGGAAGAACAGCAGACTCAGTGCCTCTGCACCCAGTCAGCAGGCCCAAGCATGCAAACGCCACAAGAGCTGACCAATCCATGGAGATCCTCCGTTGTTGACCACATACATTTAAACACAAGTGCAAAAATCTCTACCAGAAATTGGAAAATGTTTCATTATGAAATGCCACCAGAAAATGTTGTGATACAGCCATTTTTCCTGACCATGGACATTTTTTCCATTGAGGTCTCAAATCTTCAAACTGCCCAAACTACCAACATGCAGGCTTACAGAGATACAGATGAAACTATTCACTATTCCACATGTACCTGTCCTGCACAATTTGTTATTGTTCTGCTCAACTTTTCAATTTACTGTACAGGTTAAGCCACATCGAGAGAATTCCCACTGCACTTCATCCTGAATTATTGTTATTTAATCTCTATCACTGCACAATTATGCTTGCAGCCACAGTAAACACTTTCAAAAGAGTGCTGGACTTTCAGTATTTTGTGTTCTTAAAATTACTGGCTAAAAAAAGCCAAATACCGCTTTATTATGCGAACAGACAAATTCCATAAAAGAATATACCAGACCAGAACCACATTTTAAATTCAGCGACTGCGTGCTAGAGGGAAGATAACCAATATAAGGTTGATGCCTTAATTCAAAAACATTTGAGCAAATGCAATGAAATATTTAATATAGTACAGAAAATCAATTTCCTTCAACAACTGCTGAGCCAGAGACAAACTGAAGCACCTTTTTACTATAACACTGACATATGTGCACAGTAGTATTTGAGGACAGAGGTGCACAGTGATGGGGGTATATAAAATGGCCACCTCATATATAATGTGACTATGGGCCGTGGAGGTGGCCATGGTTCCCATTCTGGTGGACTGCGCTCTGGCCGACTCCAGCAGAGCAGTAAGCTGGGGAGACATCTCCTCGAAGGAAGGCTTAGGCTAAACAGACAGAGAAAGGGACAATCAACATACAACAGAGTCAGGACAAGAGAGGGTACAGAAGATGCAAGGAAACAGACAGACACAGACAGACAGAGAACAACATAGATTGGGATGTAGGAAAGAGGTGCAGGGGGCGTGGGACCTTATTCATAAGAGCAAAGCTGGCATCACAGAAATTATTCCGAATGAGATATTTGGTGATTTTACAGCAGAGACTACAGAGCAAAACATCTCTCTATAGAGACAGCCTACAATAACATCACTTTCAGAAATACGCAAGCTGGCTGGTAGCTCAATGCTTACCCACACAACCAGGTTTACCAACAACAGCATAACAATTAATTCTATCAGATACACAAAGGGCTAGAAATAATGTACAGGCCTTTCCAACCACCTCTGCAAGCAGGCATTGTGCTGAGAAACCTTCATCTGGAAGTGTACCCATATTTGTGTGCTCTTTTTACAAACGCATATATACTGAAATCCAGTGACTACTTCAATCCTTTCATCAGTAGAGAAGTAGCTGTTTGTGATTCATAAGATGTGACGCTACACTTTAACTGTATATGCAGGCCTATAAAAAAAGCTCACAACAGAACCATTAGAGAGAGCCTGGAGACACTGGCCATAAAGAAGGGCTAAGAACAGCGTGACTCAACTCAACCCTGGTCTTGAGTCAGCAGCAGTGCCCTACTTGCAGTTGTTATAAATCATTTGCATGTGAATTTGTTTTCCACTCTTAAAGGCCAGCAGAGGTTTACAAAGAGCAGACAGACCATTGGGAAAGAATCCCTGCAGACGGAGCTGAGTTAGCTAATCAACCTTCTACAGTTACATCACATGGAAGGGATACCGCAGACACTCAGACACTGCAAAGTATTTATACATAAAAAAAGCACTGTGCAGGAGGTGGAAAAAAAGCTCTAATCTCTTATGAATAGGACCCAGGAAACTGAAAAGCAAGCGGCAGGGAGAGCTCCAAAATGCAGGGTCAGAAAGAAGCGATGCCGAGTATGTTACTGTAAGACTGACAGTTTGGAGATTGGCTATTGCATGGAGGCCTTGCAGCACCAGTCCCCTTCTGAGGGCCTTCATGAGGGGGCCATCAAAAAATGCAAAAAATATGAAATATATGAACAATATATGTACAATATATATATATATCTGAGGGGATTTTCAAGCAACCACGGCCATCTGTTGAAACTCAAAGGTGTTGGCGGTTATCATGCTGCTGTTAAAATAAAAAAAAAGAGTGTGCTTGGTGGCAGGGCGGCAGAGGCGAGGGGTCAGGGTTGGGGTGGGGTTGTTACGGTGGGCTGCTGGCTTCATACCACCGCTCTGGACGTGGGAGAGGTTTTGGTCACATAGTGAGCTGTGGCGACGCTCAGCTTAATGCCCTCTTCAGCTTTGGCCGGGCTGGTGGCCTGGTCTTCCTGGCTCGGGGGCCTCTGCAGGAAGCTCAGTCCAGGTCGACCCATCTCTGCTATCTCCCCGCTGGAGCTGATGGTCACCACGGTCCTCACAGAGCCTTTCGGGGCATCAGAGACGGAGGGAGGGCGAGACTCTGCCTCTTTTGCAGTGACAGTCACCCCTTCCTTGCTTGGAGATGAGGGCTCAAGGAACTTGAACCTTGCAGAGATTACCTTTGTTGTCAGCACAGGCTGGTCTGCCGGAAACTCCTCGGGAGATTGGATGGGGTGTCCGCTGTCTTTGGCGGGAGATGTCACTGTGACATCTTTGGCGGGAGACTTTGCTGGGGCCTCTCTAGCGGGAGACTTTGCTGGGGCCTCTCTAGCGGGAGACTTTGCTGGGGCCTCTCTAGCGGGAGACTTTGCTGGGGCCTCTCTAGTGGGAGACTTTGCTGGGGCCTCTCTAGCGGGAGACTTTGCTGGGGCCTCTCTAGTGGGGGACTTTGCAGGGACCTCTCCAGCTGGAGACTTGTGGGGAGACATCATGATGACATATTTGGCGGGAGACTTCACGGGCACCTCTCCAGCAGGAGACTTCACGGGGACCTCTCTAGTGGAAGACCTTGTGGGGACCTCTTTGGTGGGAGAGGTCATGATGACCTCTTTGGCGGGAGACTTTGCTGGGACGTCTTTGGCGGGAGACTTTGCTGGGACGTCTTTGGCGGGAGACTTTGCTGGGACCTCTCTAGCGGGAGACTTCACAGGGACCTCTCTAGCGGGAGACTTTGCTGGGACCTCTCTAGCGGGAGACTTAACCAGGACCTCTCTAGCGGGAGACTTTGCTGGGACCTCTCTAGCGGGAGACTTCACAGGGACCTCTCTAGCGGGTGACTTTGCAGTGATGGTCTTCCCAGAGGGGTCACGGGTCAGCCCTAAGGTGTAGCTTTTCTGCCGCAGCTCTTCCTCTCTGGATTTCAGCTGGTCAAGAACGCGTTGGCTGGCCTCGCCCACGCCCTCGGACACAGCGGTGGTCATGGACACCACTCTATAGCTGACAACGTTTGTCTTTTCTGCCACCTTAGTGGGGACTTTGTTTATAATAACCCACCCATCCGAATCCTACATACCAGATATAAAAAAAACTGAATTAGCCAACCCTTTAGAAATGCACTGTGAAGCAGCAGTTGTGTGCGTTTCCTTAGTCTCGTATATATTCACAGGTTCCCAATGATACTCCAGCAAAACAAACCCACATTAAATAAAATAATTCCTGCAGAGCCTAAATGTTAAATGTTGATGTATAATCCCAATACAACTGCCATTAATTGAAACAAGAATCATAGAAAGACTATAGCAGATCCCACAGGGCCATTATGAAATGAAACAGAACATAAAACTGACAAAATCAATCAAAATTGATGATCAAATAAACCAAATGATCACAGAGGGACTTCCGTACAAAAAACCTTCCAAAAAAATGAAATGGAAAGCCAAACAAAGTAATGGACAAGAACACTAGTTTCCACCCCCATTTTGCCTTGAACTGGGACTACTACAAATCTGTTACAACACTGCTGAAAAGAATTGCTCAAAAGGATGAGGACTCATAAACTGAGCTTACACTACTGGATCTGCCATGCAAAATCAGACAGAAAGATGCGTTTGTGTCAGAGGCCTTTTCACTGATGTTCAATTCAATCTTTAGCGGTAAAACGAGGACAAATGTATGAAAACTTCAAAGCAAAAGACATACCAATGAGACAAAAGTATAGCAATACATTTTAAATAATCTTCACAAGAATGGGCGCTTGTGATTACTGAATGCTGTCAAGATAAACAAACATCTTGAGTTCAGATTCCCATTACCACATTCAAATCATGTCATGTCAATTATACCCCTACCTGGAGACGGAAAGAAAATATGTTGCTTTGTAGAGTTATGGTACATATAAACTGATGAGCCAAAACATTATGACCACTCACAGATGAAGCGGATAATGTTGATTATCTCGTAACAACAGCACGTCAAGTTCTATGACCTATTAGACGGTAAGGGAATGTTTGTTTCTTGTAGTCAACGTGTTAGATGCGGGAGAAATGGGCAGGCGTAAAGACCTGAGCAAATTTGACAAGGGCCAAATCATGATGGCCAGATATCTGGGTATGAGCATCTCCGAAACAGCAAGGCTTGTGGGGTGCTCCCTGTCAGCAGTGGTGAGTACCTAACGACAGTGGCCTGAGGAAAGACAAAACACAAACCAGCGACAGGGTATTGGGCGCCCAAGGCTCGATGCGTGAGAATAATGAAGAGTATCCCATCTGGTCCAAATCAACAGAAGGGCTACTGTGGCACAAGTCGCAGAAAATGTTTATGATGGTTACGGGAGGAATGTGTCACAACACACAGTACACCACACCCTGCTGTGTATGGGGCTGCATAGCCACAGACTGGACAGAGTGCCCATGCTAACCCCTGTCCAACCCCTGCCCCTACAATGGCCACGCAAGTGCTGGAACTGGACCTTGGAGCAATGGAAGAAGGTTGCCTGGTCCAATGACTCCTGTTGTCTTTTACATCATGTGGATGGCCAGATACATGTTCGCCATTTACCTGGGGAAGAGATGGCACCAGGATGCACTGTGCGAAGAAGACAAGCCAGTGGAGGGTGTGTGATGTTCTGGGCAATGTTCTGCTGAGAAACCCTGGGTCCGGGCATTCATATGGATGTCAATGACACGTGCCACCTACCTAAACATTGTTGCAGACCAGTTCCACCCGTTCATGGAAATGGTATTCTCTGATGGCAGTGGCCTCTTTCAGCAGAATAATGTGCCCTGCCAGACTACACTCACTGTTTGGGAATGGTTTGAGGAACAAGAACAGGAGTTCAAGGTGTTGCCCTGGCTTCCAATTTCCACAGATCTCAATCTGATCAAGCATCTGTGGGATGTGCTGGATGAACAAGTCCGATCCATGGTGGCTCCACCTCGAAACTTACAGGACAGAAAGGATCTGCTGCGATTGTCTTGGTGCCAGATACCACAGGACACCTTCAGAGCTCCATGCCTTGGTGGGTCAGAGCCGTTTTGGTAGCATGCAGAGGACCAACAACATAATGTTTTGGCTCATCGGTGTAAACCAAAAGGTTTATGTTAGCGTAGAGGCCCAAACGTGCGCACACACACCTGGGATGTACAGTAGGTGAAGCCACACCTATCCCTGTCCCCTACCTTAGTGGTTGTAGTCGTCACCTCCAGGACTTCATCAGGCAGTGGTTCTGCTCCCTCTTTGGTCTGCAGAAACAGAAGAGACAGTGAGGGCAAAAAACAAACACCAGAGCCCTTTAGTGCTGATGAGCACATTCCTTAGTGAACCACACTGGTCTCGCCAAGGCACTGATGCCAGTCAGGATTACTGGAGTACAGCTCTATGTACATAATAACAGACATCCATTTAGGACGCATACGGTTTAACCGAATACTCACAATAAACTGTGCTACACTATTTAAAAGACGCATAGTTCTGTTAACTTATTTTCAGTGGGCTTTTAAAATATTTTGGACATGAGTGTTTCCATGGCAAAAGCGCTAGTAAAGCAAAACCAGTGAGCATAAATGCTTCTTTTCTCTTCCACATTAATTTCAGACCCAAATTTCTATACAATAATAAATATTTTTGTGCAGTGGCAAGGATTTATACATTTGAAAGCATGAGGCTGAGAACAATACTGGGCCAGGCACATTGTTCCACACTCATCTGCTGAGATCCTTCATTTGCCTGTGACCCTAAACACAATGAGACTCCGATCCTCAAGGTCCAACCGCCTGCTCAGTACATCCATCAAATGTGAACAATGCAGAGGGACCATCTGAAGGTCAAGTATGTCCCTACAGCACACGCTGCTCAACATTCATCGGAGGGGGATCTGGTTTTAAGGCACAGTGAAAAAAAACGTGATGACATTTTTTGCATACCACCAAAAGATCTGTCAGGAAGTATAGCTACGAGCTACTTGTCGGATTGACTATGCGCCATTAACATAAGGTACCAGATCTCTCCAACAGAGGAGCCCTTCATTGTGCCTGAGAGATACAGCCACTGAGAGCTTATCCGTAGCAGTCCGTCCACCATTTCCACAGCACCCAGGCATGGTTTACCAGCGTCAGAGCAGCTTCCTCTGGCATGAGGGGCTCGATCATGGGGGCGTCATCCAGCCTGGTGGAGCGCACGGGGGAGGTGGAGAGGCGCTTCTCCCACTCCGTCAGCCCGCTGGCGTCCACCCCCGTCTCCAAAAACGACCGCTTCAGCTCGCTTATATTGGTCTGGTGCTTCACCAGCATCTCGGGAGTTGCCGTTCCCTGGTCAACCAATCACGACAAGGCACAGGAGTGGGGGAACCGCCCGTGAGTATATGATGATGAAATTGAAATTCCTGCGTAAATGTGAAGCATTCAAGAGATGCCCTCAAGGGCCCTAGCAGAAAAGTAACACACAAGTAGGTCTTTGTGTACTATTAGCTATTAATGAAACACTACTTTATTTACATGTATTTACATGTACAGTTGCACATTTGTTTTTCACATTTGTGCTTCCATTTGTGCATCATTGAATGCATGCAGCTTTTTAGCTTCTTTAAAACTGTATTTCTAAGATTTAAGAATTCATGCTTTACCACATTGCCATATTATATTCACACCAGTGCACTTGAATTATATAGTCTGGCATAACCAAATCCAGGCAGTTAAATGTACCAATATCTATGATCAAAAACCAAACCACACCAACAGAAGTGTGTTAGCCAAAGTAAAACAATGGTAGGAGTCACATTTGAACGCAGTGGAACCATGGTAGTATGGACTAGGTTAATGGTGGGTAAAGCAGTACATCAAGCATTCAACGACGTTACTGCTCCTAAGTCAAAATGCTTGCATGCATTTTTTTGTCATTCCATACCAACCTCTAACATCAGATTGCTATGTTTGACAAATACATTTTCCCCTTTAACTCGTCTTATGAAACTATTCTGAAAAGATAAAGAAAGGACAAGATGTTCATGTCTGAATGGCCACACAAACACAGTTCTGCCAGGATTCACAAGGTCATGATTTGCACTCTCCCCGCTAGCAGAACTAGCACGGGTGATGGCCATAATATCTGAGGAAAAAGGAAATCAGACCATTCCAGAAAATCTATAGGTAATTCTTCTTCACATCCACAATGCTTCTCTTTCAGCAGATGTAACCCACTATAGCTGAGAAGCATTGTGCTACGCTGATCGATGGCAGTTTAAATGCCCTCAATGAAACTATCACACATCCATTACAATGTAATGTGCCACACTAGAAAACTGCAGGCAAGATCTGTAAAGTGAGCCAGTACATCTGAGATGTGTTGCGCTCGACAGCAACATTGGCCTTAAGCACAGTCCCATCAGCAGAGCAGATCACGTCAGCAGCGATGGCAGTATGAGGCGTCTGAGAATTGGGGTGTGACGGAGACCCAAAACCCCCGGCCTGGCGGGGGGGTGAACGAGACTGTTAAAGGAGTACCTGTGTCTTTATCTCTGACTCATCCTCTTGGTCCGACTGCCAGCGTTAAGCACACAGGAGAGGAAGAAGAGGCAGATTAGCAGAGGTTAACAGTAGGATTACATTAGAGAGGGAAAAGAAAGACGGCTAGATCAAGAGGATGAAAAGAGCAGGAGAGACAGATAGGAAGATAGGGAAAGTGGGTGGGAGGGATGGAGGAAGGGAAGAGAGAGAGAGAGAGAGAGAGAGAGGCAGGCAGAGGACATCAAAAAGCCCTACAGAGAACTGGAGCTAAATGTCAGACAGATGCGACTCAGAAAGTGGACTCAAAGTGAAATTCATTTTATACATGCTGTATTAAAGGGTTTGACATTTAAATGACAAAAAAACCTGAACAGCATCTGTCACCGTAACATAACAACACCTGCTGTTAGTCAGTCTGTGTGGGATATTTTATGATAACAAGCGTTCAAAAGAAATTAAATCTTTCACCTTCAGCATTAAAAATTAGTTTCAGCCACTTCAGCCTGTGGTGTCCAGTATTTCCTTTATAAGATGTGCCTGATTCTCATATGCTAAGAACCTTCAGTCAATCTTTTACAGTGAGTCTAAGAAGTTATTAATGGTCAGCAACAAAAACGGCAGGCGAAATAAAATCCTGGATACAGGACAGTGATTGAAGAGAGAAGGTCAAATATGAAATATATTAATACAATATAGCTGTACAAGTCCTCTGTGGATTGAGCACTTTTCAAAATCAACATGCAAATTTTCTCTACATCCGCCACGAGAAATCGCAACTGCATGAAACCACTGCAATTCCAGTGCTGACGGCCATTCTTAGAGAACAGCTGGTGAGACACAGTGTCCTCTGTGTAAACTGTTTTATGGAATCAATTCATTAGACATTCAGAAAGGGGGGAGGGGGGTTTAGCTAACATCCGACATGAAAGCAAGGTCGAATATTCTTTTAATGCTCAGTCATTTTCAAATTACGGAGTAACACACTGTGTGAAGTACCATATAAACTCAAGAGCTAATTCCGAACAATCCAACCAGATGTAGTCTTGACAAGTCATAATATTTTTTTCTTCTACCCCTACGTCTACTCCTCAGCGGCTTCCCAAACAGCAGGGTATTGTTCTTGTGGCACCAGCAGACAGCGGCGCGGTGCCGCGTATACAAACCTCTGTGGCTGTGGTTTCACCGTCACAGGCAAAGTCCGTTTGCTCGCTGTCGGTCTGTTTCACAAAAACGGCAAAAGCACGTTCCGATCGGAAGGCAGGAATAAAGAAAACTCATCTGGTCAGTGGTTCGGACACGCATGCAGCTGACTACAGAAAGTCACCATTTCACATTCACAGATGGGGCTGAGGGAATGCATTAGGTTGAACTAAATAAAAAGTGTTTGCGTTTAAGCGGGAACAATTAAGAGATGAAAAACAAAAAAAAAGTCAAACGAACAAGCAAGCTAAATTTGCAAACAGACTCAGAGGAAGTTTCAAAACTTTATGGCATTTGTGGCATTTTAGTCACACACAAAAAAATCACAAAAATTGTGTGTAAAAATTTGGCCTTGATGCCACACTACTCATTTGCTGGACTTCATTTGGAAAGCCAGGTGCCCATATCTAATTTAGATTTTGTCCCATGTCCAATGGTCAAAATAATCTTCAAGTATTTTTTTTGCTATTGTTTTTTGAAGGGGGTGGTTAGAGAAATTAAGAGAAGGTAGGCCTAGCCTCATATGAACATACAAAACACAGCTACAACTGAAGCATGATTAACAATTGGAGATAAAAAAACAACAGAAACACCGTGACTTTTGTAGAACAGTCACCTGACTTTCAGTCCCCCCTCTTTACCTTCCATGGGCATGACGGCACTACAGGTGAGGCAGTTTTTCTGCATTCCAATGTTTTCTCATTGTACCGTTCATTCATTTAAAAGCTCACACTAAAACACCCGTTTAGTGAAAACTTTTCAACTATTATCCATTATCTGAACACAAGGGACATGTCCTGGAAAAAGGTAAGCAAGCATCTGAACATGAACTTGGGGGTTCAAATGGATGTATAAAGCATAGGTGTATCAGTGGCCTCCTAATGAGGTTGATATATGGATGATTAGCAGGTCCAGACCAAACACTCTTCCTATTTCCTATTTCAATAAATACACTTAAGATGTCTTTAAAAGGTGTACCCTGACCTACACAAGGATCCCATTACATCACTTAGCAGATGCTCTTATCCAGACCCACTTACAGAAAGTTAAGATCTGACTTTGTGACTGTCTGGGGAGAACATCACACTGGCAGCTTCATTTTGACTAATGCTGGCCAAACTTACTGCACTCTCACTCTCAGCATTTTCTTGGCAAATCACAATGCAGAGAAACTCCAACACAAACCGAGTACACAAACATGTCTGGATTTAACTTCATGCATCTTCTTTACTTAAAGGATGGCTTCGGTTTTTTTCCACTTGGACCCATTTCTCTGAACGAATTCCACCATGTTGATCTGTATTAATAACACTTTGTTTCATCTTTCGTTGTTGAGCATTGGTCACGCCAAGATTAGCTCTACTCTGCTTTGCAATGCTGTGCAATGGGGCCATGCAAACAAGGCATGAAATGTGTTTTTTCCACGAAATACAAGCTCAATTATCATATGCAAATGTGCTTAGAAATGTACTCAGGGATAACTGTGAGCAGTTATTGCGGCACATTTTAATAGTGTTTGGAGACCTTTTTGTGCAGCAGAAACAGTTGCGTACTGCAGCAGGCTGTATTCATGCACACAGGGTGTGTGTTGATGTGTCGCTGCAGTAACCTTCATGGTGCGCTGTACGCTTCTTTGCTTGCCGTAGTTCTCACTGAGAACCATATTTGCTTCAGCTAAAATAAAGCTGCCTGTCAACTGAATGATGTCAAACATGAAATGCCTGGTAATGGACTGCTGTAAAACTACATGAAAATGAATATCCCCTTCAGGCTATGCAGTTACCGTATTATTTAGAGAGTGGTTGTTTTATGAGCATTTCAAGGCTTGCTTGTGTGGCCCCATTAGACTGCACTGCAAAGCAGGGTGGAGTGGTTCTCGGGGTGACCAAAGCTACACAATGAAAGATGAGACAGAATTATTACCATTCCCGATCAGCATGGCGGAAATCGTCTGGAAAAATGGGTCCAAGTCAGAAAAAACTGAAGTCATCCTTTAAACAGTTACCATAGATACATGACTGAAGTAGGTTAGACACAAAGCACAATTCCCTCCAATGAAGCTGGAAAGATGTCCTTTGGTGGTTTGCTAATTTGGTCGTCAAATACACACGTGAACTGATTTCCTGTGTTCATCCACCTTGATTATCATATCACTTTAATGTAACACAAAATCTGTTTAACTTATGACATACAAGTAATAATACCCATTGAATTGATTTTCAAAAAAGTTTCTTCATCACTATGAACAAATAAATAAAAAACATAGACTTTGACTTGTGTGTGCACTTCAATGAGGAGTAGGTTTTTAGTTCTGCAACACTTCAGTACTTAAAAGATACAATTTCAGAAGACATGTCTGGAGTTATCTAAATAGATTATATGGGCATCTAATCAATAAAGTAGAATTCAATTGCCCTTGGCCATGGTTTTAATTGTCTTTTAATTAATAATGAACAGAAAAATGTACTGGGTTTGAATGAACTTTGTGTCTAACCCATTTCGCCTTTAAAAAAAGAGACATGGTGGCTACGTTGTCGATAAATGGAAGACGTATGCGATGAGCTCCTGTTGGTCTAATGAGCGACAGGCAGAGCTGAGGTTCTGAAAGACAGGAGCACTGCGACGGCAGTCTGACAAAGATCAGGACCAAAGCACTGGACAAGGCGGGCGGGCACTGAGCGCGCATCGCGGCCGAGGAACACACCTCTTCCTCTGAACTGTCATTCAGGCCATTGGCAAGAGAGGCGCTCAAGTAGGCAGCCTTGGGCTCCAGGTAGCAGAGACACAGCGCCAGGGGGAAGGAGAGGGTGAGGGCGTACGGGACGGAGAAGGAGGTGGACAGCAGGAAGAAGAAGATGAAGAGGAAGCAGGGGATGAGGGAGGGCGACTTGATGGGCATGAAGTGTTGGACGCTCTCGGGGAGGAAGCGCAGCTCGGAGAGGTCGGGAAAGGTCAGGTAGCCGTCGTCGTCCAGGAGGGCAGAGAGGTCGGGGAGGTGCAGGGAGAAGGAGAAGAGCGTGCCGCCCTGCTTCTGGCCCAGTCTCTGGCGGCGGGCGGAGAGCAGCAGGGCCTGCTCCTCCAGCAGGGCGGTCCGCCGGTCGGCCAGGGCCTGGCGCCGGCGGCAGCCCGCTCCGCTCTTGGCGGGGCTGACGGAGGCCGCGCGCCTCCTCGCGTTCTCCCTGCGCCTCCTCCGCACCCTGGTGGACGACACGGGGGAGGAGGGGAGCGACAGCTCGGAGCGCAGCGGGTCGGAGGCAAATAAACACGGCGACGGCTGACAGGGGCGGGTGTATGATGACGAGGGGGGCGGGGCGTACACACACACACACACACACACACACACACACATACACACACACGAGTACAGTGTAGGGGTCAAAGAAAAGACGAGAAAAAACAAATTAGTCAAGATGTACATGTGACGAGGTGCGTCTCATTTTATGTAGATCTACAACATCAACGACTGACACACCCTTTTGTCGGCTGGTTTTGGGCTTATTTTTGGAAGAATACTGGCATCATCTCTACAGTAAATACAGTCAATCTGGTTCCAGAGAGGAAACGTATCAGCCCAAATGCACAAAACACAGACTCAAGGGTTTGTCAGACCAGAAATGGGAAACATTACTTACACAAGTAAGAAAACTAAAACATAAATGCACTTTATTCAGATTACTGAATGGCAAAATAGTCTTTCTAAAAGTGTTAGACTGCTTAATTTTCTTTGAAAACACTACACAACTCGTCATCATTATTAATATTTTTGTCTATTCTTCAATTCAATGAGAAACCTCAATGCTATCCTTAACTTCAGAAATAAATGTAATTTCTGGACCAAAAATGGCAAGATGACAAAATGCTGTCTAACATAAATAATGACCAAGTGGAGAACTAGTCATTTCATCATCACATTCATTTAATTCTTTTCAGCTTCACAACAACCACAAAAGCTTGAGTTGAGGAGTGGTTTTCTTTACGGGAGAATGTGACTAGAAATATAAATCCTTTCATTTCGATCTTGTGTCTGACGGAGACTGGCTACATTCATCACAGAAAACCCCTTTTCCAGGCGAATTGTGTGGAAGCATCTGATGAAAAGATCTTTCCAGAAAGCTTCATGGGGTAAACATTAGAGGTATTGCCTCAAATATGTAAAAAAAGGAACAGCTGAAGACCCAAACGCTATCACTACATGGCCAGAAGAATGACAATTGATTTGCATTCTCTCTATTTATTTCTGTGTAGGCCAACAATAGGCTATACCTATTATTTTTTCCTGAAGTTAAGCGTGAAGTCCATGGTGAAAGAAAAAAAATCTTTCCAAGGAGGAAATTTATGAATGAAATACTAAAAAGTTCAGGTCGGCAGTGCAACATTGAATAAGTATTCAGATAGACAATTGGAATACAAGCAAAGAAGAAAAATGTAACGCCTTCCCACAGACTAGTAAGGCAGTGCAGAGAAAGGTGAAACCAGACCAGGGAGTTAGGGATTTTCACTGGTGCTAATCTAACCATTCACATGCTCTTTCTCTTCCATTTGGATGGCTGAATCCAATTTAAACACTGTTTTAAAGGTTCGTTTTTGCCTTTTTAAGGGTTTTCAGCACTGTAAACCATAAGCGTTCTTTTCCCCGCGGATCTCTGGTGAAAAGAAGAGTGGCTTTCTCTGCAGCTCTCTTCAGCAGTTGAATGTGCAGTCTTTGAGCCCTCGTCAGAATACAAATGAAAGTTTGTGGTCCTGAAAACAGGGCATTTGACACTTAATATGTTCACCTGACCACAGCACCCAGAGTACATGTACTGGAGAGAGCCTGAGAACAACATGGTCCTTCCTAAGCTTTTATACCGTCTCCTCTTACCCCTTCTCCTTGTGAACTGAGAACACTCCCCTGATGAAGGGCTGGACTGTGCGTCGGCGGTTCACCTTAAGAGCACCGTAACTGCAAACTGTTTCAGATGCTGTTTGATAAGATGGGGACATACTGTAGTTCAGAGCAACCACTTGTAATAAAGTGGTTCTCTAAACATTTATTTAAGAGAATACAGTAAATTCTGTTATAAAACAGTATAAGATCTGATTTCTGTAAAACAAAACAGCTATTTTTCTAGGTCCTGACAAACATAGTTTGATAAGAAGGTTAAAAGTTAAAAATAACTATAAAATAATTCCAGCTCCTGTGTGTCGGGTAAGAGACTGCTCCCAACACCTCAGGGAATCCTCACACCCAGGCCGTCAGTGCTAATCCAGTCCTCATCAGGCCCTGTGTACCACAGGGCTACTCCACTGAGCCACACCATCAGTATAAAATGAGTAAAAAGATGGTGAAGATGTTTCTGACTGGACCTTAATGAAGATGACAACATCAAGCTAATCTTTGTGTGGTTTTGCAAACGATTCACTTAAATGTATTGCTTATTTTCAATTTCCTGAATATTTAACTCAATATAGTGTTATGGAGGTTTCTTTGGGTTACCCCTCAGGGAATTACATATTTTCCTGAGTCTTCCCGGTATCTTAATAGAATTTCATGGTCTCCATGACCCTGAGTCTCACTCTTTCAAAATGAAATGGTGTTCAGTCAGTCCGACCGATCACCTACTGCCTGTTGCCTACAGGTGGCTGTTCTTACACTAAATGCCCACTCCTGACTGTCATTGACCAGGAGAGCAGGGGAATTTGGGTACCTTGGCCTCGTGTGGGACAGGAGTGGGTGGAGTGGGCTCAGGTTCGGGGGCGGTCTCCTTGGCCTCCTCCTCCTTCTCGGCCTTCTCCTCCTCGGCCTTCTTCTCGGGCGTCACCGAGGTGATGAGGTCTCCTGTGGCGATGGCCTTGGCCGGCCCATACTGGGCGGTGCCCATCTCTGAAGCGGACACGGAATCCTTCATGAGTATATCGTGGTTTTCAGTCACAGGGGCTGGATTGCAGGGGAGACATCGGAACACTGACTCTAACTAGGAGGAGTCTCTGCACATTCACCTAATAATTCAATTACGCAACATATCGACAATTGCAACCCGAGAGCAGGATTCAATTTGTGCACGTATCACAAAAACTGAGACAAAGAGGACCGATATCCTTTTCATATATCCCTGAGTACTCATGATAAGAATAACAGCCTCTTTCTGGGTTTAGAAGTGCAATCACTATTTGATTATCTTTCCCAGAGCCGTGATTATGCCATATGAGCTTTTAAATAATGCAAAAATGTACTTCCAGAAGCAACACATAATACTAGCTTCAGGAAAAATAAAAAAATTATTACAAAAAAGCCTATTGAGTATCTAGGGTTGCTTTCCTTTCCTATGGCAGCCGGTTCTGGGTGCTTTGCTGATAGATTAGGTAGAAGGCTTGCCATTATATATAAAAGCTGATTTTTTTACAACTGGAAAATTCGTCAGGTCACAAAAAAAAACAATCATGACATGCATCTCAAAGAAGCAGCTGGCTCTGTTGTGCTCTTCACAGCCACATGTAGACCGAGACATTATTATTTTAATTTTTTAACTGCTTGTAATTCACATTTAAAGTGCATATGAGCTTTGAACACACACTAAGATGCAATTCCTATTAATGTGAGTGCAGTGTACCATAGATCTCATCTTTATATCTCATCCAGTGACAAAAACGGGTCAACTGGGAAAGGCAGAAATATTCAATTGTTGAACCAAATGAACAAAACTACAGGCTTCCATATGGGGGGGGGGTGTGTTTTAGTCTTGCAATAACACTTAAAATTATTTCTTTGTTCTCTCAAGTAGGAAACATTTAGCTTGTTTCAAGTTACTTTTTGCTTATGAAGTGAAGCCGTTTACCCCAAGTCGTAAAATGAGTCCAAATGTCTCCTCAATGGAAGTCTTAGTTTTGTCTTATTTAGCAAAAAACATTAGGAAAGTATAAATATAAGAATATCAGACTAAAGTTGTGTTGGTTTGTGCAGTGGAGGAGGTGCTGTGTGAGTGACGTGAGGGGCAGGGTTTGGCAGGGACCTACCCCCGTCCAGGCTGCGGGACATGGTGTAGCGCTTGCTGGACGAGCGCTCGAAGTACGGAGCGGGCCGCACGATCTGGGAGCTGGCCCGGCGCGTCTGGGCCTGGGTGCGCCCACTGTAGCGGAACTTAGACCCCAGCGTCAGGAACTTCTTAGGAGGGGCTTCTGGAGACACCAACCTAAGGGAAAACAGTGAGGGGGGGACAGCCCCGCCTAAAGTAAACTGGGTGTGTGTGTGTGTCATTAGTAACTCACACACTAGTATGTCCTTGTTAGCACAGAGCCGTTATGTGAATGTTACATTTGAACATAACCCTGGGACACAGCGATGCCACGGTGATGTCCTACAGACCGTTATCTGAAGCTTAAATTTGACTCAAATGTGGACGACTGTTCTTCCACTTAATCACAGAATGACCCCATTGCACCATTTAAAGGAAGACAGTGGCACTGCATTCTCAAACCTACTGTGCCAAACATGGAAACAGAGTCAGCTGCAAATGCAGATCTTTTCTTCTGCATCTCACTCTCATTTAAGAACAGGTAGTTCATTCACAGTTCACCTTTCTCTGTGGTTTCTCTAAAGTAACCCCAAGCCCTCTGCATGGGCCGTGCCAGACTGTGATCTGCATGAAGCCCAGGCCTGGCTCTCACCTGAAGAAGGTGTGGTGCTCCACGCAGACCTTCCACAGTCTCTTGGCGGCGCGGTGGTTCGGGAGTTTGAATCCGATGGTGCTTTCAAACTGCTCGAACTGGAGGAAGAGAGACGCGCGGATGCGCACACAATAACCTGTTACAGCCTGTCCCCGTCTAACAACCGTCTGTCTCTCCCCCACAGACCCGCGTCTCACAAAACGCTCTAATTACGGTGGCCAGGTCCACGTACAGCCGCTCATATTTCATCAGCTGCAGCAGAGATAACGGAGCAGCCTTTTCACTGGCTATGAAAAGGGAGAAAAAGAATTTAGCGATATATCAATGTCAGATTAGAGATATGAACCACAACCCAGCTGTGGAGCATTTTACTGGCACAGAGGGAAGAACCCTCCCTTCTCCCACCCACCCGAAGCCATTAGTGTAACCAAAAGCACTGCAGTCTCCAAAACCCCGGATTTATTCTGGCATCAGCGCCCCTTCTGGATTACATGCAGATCCTCAGGCGGGGAACAAAGGGGACATCTTAACATCATCAGGACCCTGCACGGCCAGGGTAAGTGTGAGGGACTGCAGGCTGGGTTCAAACGCACCCCGCTTTAATGTGATGTAGTGTTCGGAGAGCAGGACTCTCTGTCTCATAGAGGGAAGCAGCACTGAACGGACCGCATAGGAAACGTCGCAGTAATGTTACGGCCGATGTATGCCATGTCACGCGTCAGCAGGGAAGGTCACGCCGAAACCTACCTCCCCCGGGCGGATCTTGATGTAGAAGTTGTTCCGTTTGTAGGAGATCTTGAGCACTTTGGGCCAGGCGAAGCGGTTGATGCGTAGCCTGTCGCGGTAGATGAGCAGTCCGCTGGCGCACACTCCGAGCATGATCTCCACGCCCTCCGAGTCCTGCGGGCGCGAGACAGCCCCGCCCCGTCAGTCCAGCCCCGCCCGTCACAAACACAAACTGCATCACCCGCCCCCGCGCAACCAAACCAGGTTACTCTAGTCACAATTACTGTCACATCAAACAGAAAAACAGACGCCAGACACCAACTTCCTTCCCCTGAAAGATGAAGCTGAAGTTCTGGGAACAGAACAAACAAAGCAAAGACAAGAGAAAAAAGAACCTCCCAGGAGGTTTTCATAAAGAAAATGTAAAGGTTACAATTTAAGCCTAATATTAGCCCAAAGTGCCCTTTAACATTAACATTAAGTAAAGTTGCCCTTTAAGAATAATATTAGCTGCAGGTGCACTTTAAGATTAATATTAAAGAAAAGTGCCCTTTAAGATTATTATTATAAAGCAAAGGTGCCCTTTAAGACTAATATTAGGCGAAGGTCCCTTTAAGGTGCATATTAGCCTGCGCTGCAGTTGTCTGCGTCACTGCAGTTGCTTTGCTGTTCCATGAGCATTTTGCTGCTTTTCTATGATTCAGTGGAGAGGGAAGGCCGGTCGTATCCATCCTGACTGGCACAGGCGGGGCAGCGATGGGGCGACACACAGAATGACGGGTCAGAGAAGGACTGGGGGTCAGGGGTCAGAGAAGGACTGGGGGTCAGGGGTCAGAGAAGGACTGGGGGTCAGGGCTGAGAGGAGGACTGGGGTTGGGGGGCTGCTCATAACTGTTTCAGTCTTCCAGCAATAGTGACCGGGTTGTTGGGAGAACACAAACTACAAGAGGGGAGGCTGTGCTATCTGAGCGCGTTTACCCACAGGCCTGTCTGTCAGGAGACAACATCCAATGACAACACTACCGCGGCATTGAAACCGCAGCCCGTCTATAGTCCAGCACCAGAGCACAATGCACGTCACGGGTCACAGTAACGTTTGGTTTATACTGGAGCGTGCCACTGTCTACGTCGGGCGATAATAGATTGATCATAACTCTGTCGCTGGACTATAAACTGGTCATTACATACAAACACACGGACACACACACACACACACACACACACACACACCCCTGTGGACATACACACACACATACTATACATGATTCAGGCTTACCTCCCGCTTAGCTGGAGCCAAGCACTCAAAGATGCTTCCTATCAACTAGGCCATTGGTTAAGAAAAGAGAAGAAGACACGGGCTCATCTGACCAAATTGATTATGCATCTCTATGAAAACTTATCACCTTATGGTTTATCACCTTAAACCCATTGGTTTAGCCAAAATATGATTTCTTCCCCATACCCAGTCCGGGAAAATGCTGTGATGATGCCATATGTGCTGACGCCAGAGAGATGTCAATTTCTCGGATCATTCTAGAACTCTTAAGGGGAACGGACGGCACCTTAGAGCGCAGCCACAGGACCCAGTCAGAATATTGGATTAGCAGGCGGGGGCAGCTCAGCGCTGGGCCAGAGAAATGCACCCTAGCGGCTGAAGGAATCATTACGGCTCACTGGGAGAGCTCCAGACTGCCTGTTCCAGAAACATTCGACAAGCCAATTTCCCAATTCACAACAAAGGGAAACGGAGAGCTGCTGTTTCTATTGATCCAGCTCAGGCGTTTCAATGAGACCCAATGAACCACTCTCGCCTTTCAGCTGCAAACCGGTGCTCCATAGAATGGCCCCAGTCTTTTCTCCGTAGCATATGTAAGCTGATGCAAGAATTGAACAGCAACAGGGACTTAATGGAGCGAGACAGGGTTGCAAGGCATTGCATACCAACATTAAGCAGCAACAGCGCTCAAGTCTACCCTCTGGCCATCACAATAGCAACTGGCTCGCAAATGAGGCTGCTGGGATAGAGGAGGACCTTCCTTACCTTGGCGTGGTGGAGGTCCACTCCATACATCGACAGCTTCTTGGCGTTCTCTAAGAAGTGCATCTCGGCATCAGCCGGCGTCATGCCTCTGGTGAGAGAGGGAGAAGCTGCATTAGTGTGCGTCTCTGCGAGGGCCAGGTGCATAGAGCCTGCAAATATACTCCAGAGACCACAATGCAACTGGATATGGTCTGCTCGTTAATGTCCCCAACACAGGCATGTGTTATAGATAGCCATGACAAACCACAGGAGATGTATCATATTTCTTGACGATGGAAGACACAATGAGACAGAGAACACCGGTGGTCTGAAGAGCAAACCCAGGGCAAGTTCTTGACTGGACATGTAAACTGTTTATCAATCAGCACTGCAGGACTTTGCATGTGCAGGTCTTAAGAAAGATTTGAAAAGTCTAGATGTCTTGGTTTCTCCCACCAGAAAATGTGCCCACTAAGACTACATGGCTTATATTGGAAACAGCTAATGCTGCAAGCCTTTACCAAACATAGTTTGGATAAATGTACTGTTACCCTCAGCAGCCTTGAACATACAGGGCGGGAGGCAGCGATTAAGGGGCGCAGGGCTGAGAAATCACCTGTCGCTGCGTGAGTGAACGGAGTGAGCGAGTGGTTGCGTGTCCCCTGCAGCGGAGCGGGACTGAGCACCGCAGCGCGACACAGCCAGACTTCAGAACCACAGCGGGGAGTCAAGTGTGGCTAACAGCGAACAGGAGGGAAGCAGTCTGTGTGTGTGTGTGTGTGTGTGTGTGTGTGTCTGTGTGTGTGTGTGTGTGTATGTGTGTGTGTGTGTGTGTGTGTGTGTGTGTGTGTGTGTGTGTGTCTGTGTGTGTGTGTATGTGTGTGTGTGTGTGTATGTGTGTGTGTGTGTGTGTGTGTGTGTGTGTGTGTGTATGTGTGTGTGTGTGTGTGTGTGTGTGTGTGTGTGTGTCTGTGTGTGTGTGTGTATGTGTGTGTCTGTGTGTGTGTGTGTCTGTGTGTGTGTGTGTGTGTGTGTGTGTGTCTGTGTGTGTGTGTGTGTGTGTGTGTGTGTGTGTGTGTGTGTATGCGTGTGTGTGTGTGTATGTGTGTGTGTGTGTGTGTGTGTGTGTCTGTGTGTATGTGTGTGTGTGTGTGCGTGTGTGTGTGCGTGTGCGTGTGTGTGTGTGTACGTTTGTATGTACAGAGATGTCACTGCAGGCTCTGATTAAAGATGAATAACCGCGCCCAGCCCCATCGTTCTCTCCTGCCAGCCCTGGCTGCTACGCCATTACTTACCAACGCACTGACACACGCTACACACACTACAGGGTTCATTAAAACACACCAAACCAATACAATTAAGGGGTTTGAACCTTGCAAGGACCCTTCATGAAGTATTAATGGGTTTTGTGCTTTGAGACATTTTCATTAAGTTATTATCTCTCCGAAAGAAAATGTAACATGCTTTGAACAGAAATGAGTAAGCCACTGATAATTTGCCTGGGGTGCCTGTTATACTGACCATATTAACCTTAAGCTATGGGTACAGGTGGAAAGTCCCCACTAGGTAGGACAAACTGAAATCTGAAATCAGAGCAGTGTGTAAATGGTGTGTTGCTGTCAGGGCGTGACGCACTTGTAGTTTTTATGGAGGTCCATGACTTTCTCCTCCAGCTCCTTGGTCTGGTTGGGGGCGAAGCGGAACTCGCTGACGTAGTCGGTGCCGAGCTCCTCTGGGTCGTGGTCTCCCAGCTCAGACTGGACGGTGTAGGAGCCCAGGACGGTGTGCGTGGCGAACGAGCACGGCAAGCGACCCGAAACCACGTCATCTCTCAGCTGCAGGCACAGGAAGTACCTGAAGGGGCAGGAAACACAACCTCTAGATTCTGCCTTTATTCGAAATAAATACATTCTTTAGCTTGCTAAAGGCAGAGATGGATTTCTCAGATGTCCTTCAGCAGAGTCACCCGTACTAAAACCTCACCTCGTAATGTCCTCTGACAGCTGGGCGGGGTCTGGGGGGTAAAACTTCACATTGAACGCAAAATTCCATGTTCCACCTAAAAGGCAAAAACATCCCCTTTCAACCAAAGACTCAAAGAAGACCTGAGAGAGTGAGAGACAAAAAACTAAGCAAAGAAAATCCTTGAGAATGATAATTTTGTGTTACTGGGTACCGACAGTAAAGCTACACTGGGATGGATATACTAATCGTATATTGCAGCTTGTACCAGTGCAGGTGAATGAAATGGAAGCCGTCTGTCGGTGGTACAGTAACCTGATTACAGGCCAGGAAGGGCTCAGTGTGTGCTCTGTTCATCACTGTTAATGAGGCGTCGGATCAATAAAAACAATGAGGAATAACTTACTTCTGATCTGCTTCTTCATCTCTTTAGCAGGGTCCACCCAATTCTACAAATCAAGCAGCAAATGATATAAACTCATTTCACAGGTTTGATATTTACATTTTAGGCATTTAGCACACACTTGTGTGAAAGGCAACTTAAACAGATCACAGGTTCTTTAAATAAACATTACGTTCATAGCCCTGGATATTTTACGGAGGTAATTCAGGTCAAGTACTGCAGGTGCAACTACAGTGCATCGGCTAGGAACCAATCCTACAGCATTGGAGTTACTCAACCGGCCCAAACATACGCCGCTGCCTGATATGACACACACAACAGCTAAAAGACAAGGCAAGGCACCTTTTGGTTGTCCACGTCTCGGAATGTGATGCCAAAGTAGTCCCTTTCCAGAAGGTTGAGCTGCTCGCACACTTTGCCGAAGAGCACCTGGCCCTTGGCCCGCTTCTGTTGGATGAACACAAACACACAGAGGCGGTCAGGGGGGCTGAGAGAAGCGGAGTCAGGAGGACGTAAGGATTACGGACCAACGGCAGGGAAGGCGTTAGGTTGCGTCACCTGGGTTACCCTTATGAATCCACCCCAACCCGTGATGAAACAAACCTCAGGAGAAAGAGCTCCAGCCTGCTCCAAGCACACACGCTTTCTCTCACGCCGCTCATGCCTATAAATTCTAGCACGGCAGTCACACACATGCACACATAAACACGTCTAAAAGCGGCTACGCGCATGAGCGTTAGCACATGGACATGCAAAAGGTTGTTCCACTGTATCCTAGTAACGTAAAAACAGAATGTGAGTGGAAAAAGTCACTCTGCATTTGACAGAGTATAGAATGGAATGGAGATGCATGTACTGACAGTGATGGGATTACCATTAGTTTATATATTAATTAATCATCATTAGTTAAGCACTAATTAACATTCATTCATGAAGGGATTTTATCAGTCATTTTAATACTAACCAAACAATTCTGTCAATTGTCATCCCATTATATACAAATTAATGAATTCAGAAATGGGACTATAATTGCTTTAAATACTAATTAATATCTGTAGGAATAAGCAGGCAAGCTTCACCGTGTCTGTACCTCCATAGGCGAAGTGTACCGACTTTAAACCCATGGTGTGGGGTAGTTTCCTTTAGAGGACTCGAAGCGCAGGTCTTACAAGGTTATCACAACCTTTCTAGTCCCACTGGCATCAGGCCTCTGTGTGTGTGTGTGTGTGTGTGTGTGTGTGTGTGTGTGTGTGTGTGTGTGTGTGTGTGTGTGTGTGTGTGTGTGTGTGTGTGTGTGTGTGTGTGTGTGTGTGTGTGTGTGTGTGTGTGTGTGTGTGTGTGTGTGTGTGTGGGCCAGCAGTTCTGTGAGCCCTCTGTGCTGGACATAACAGTGGGTCCAGCGAGTCACGGATGATGTAATGCAAGCGCTAATCGTGGGCCTATTTTTAGTCTGCAGCAAACTGCCGGCCTCTTGCTTCAATGCCAAAGAGCGAGTCAGGTAAGAGAAAAGCTTGAGGATCGCAGACCCACCACACCAGCATGCACGCACGCACGCACGCACGCACGCACGCACGCACGCGCACACACACACACACACACACACACACACACACGATCTGCACGCACACATATACCCATTTGCATACACCCACACATTCACATACCCCCACTCATTCACACATACCCACGTATTCACACGTATCCACACTGAACCCAATTACAACAATCTTGGTTGTGCACTCCCTCAAACCTTCCCAGTGTGCATTGGGGCTGGACAGAGTGAGTGAGAGCGGGCAGAATTAGCAGCGTGATGGACACACCCCGGTATAAACAGGCAGGGTCCAGCGGCGGTCCCTCTGCTGCATCCCAAACACACACAGTGCCACACCAGGGGCTCAGTTTAACTGCAGTAACTGCACACTGCTCAGAGGTCCCAGCCAGAGCTCCACGCTCCTCTGAGTGTGTGCTCAGAGCATGCCTGTCTCCATATACACCCGAATGTAGTCCTACAGCATGCCTGTCTCCATATACACCCGAATGTAGTCCTACAGCATGCCTGTCTCCATATACACCTGAATGTAGTCCTACGGTATGCCTATCTCCATATACACCCGAATGTAGTCCTACGGTATGCCTGTCTCCATATACACCCGAATGTAGTCCTACAGCATGCCTGTCTCCATATACACCCGAGCGCAGTCCTACGGTATGCCTGTCTCTATATACACCTGAATGTAGTCCTACAGCATGCCTGTCTCCATATACACCTGAATGTAGTCCTACGGTATGCCTGTCTCCATATACACCCGAATGTAGTCCTACGGTATGCCTGTCTCCATATACACCCGAATGTAGTCCTACGGTATGCCGGTCTCTATATACACCCGAGCACAGTCCTATGGCATTTCTCCCTCCCGAGAGGGGACCATCTTCCCTGCCCAAATCTTATACAGCTACACCCAAAGATTGATTACAACCTCCCTGTAAGGCACTTAAGCAATGTGGCCCTGTTCAGAAACAGCAGCAGAACACACACCATTCAGCCTTAAACGATTCAGCCCCGATTACCGTCTTCAGCACATGTGTGTGCATTAAAGAGAGAGTGTGTGTGCAAGGGTGCTGAGATAGAAATAGCATCATTGCTGAGGCGGCAGTACAGAAACCACAACAGAAAGGCGCTGTCAGGATTTGGATGAGCCCTCTCGTGTAAATGCAAATGCCAATGAGAAGCCATATGCATAATATTAAAATACTAAGAGGCGGAGGAACAGCTGCTAAACCCGAGGCCCTGTAGAGTGTGTGGAGGGAGCGCAGAGAGTGCCATTGCAGCACACACACACACACGCACACACACACACACACACACACACAGCTCAGGGACCTCTGGGCTCCAGAGGAGCTGAGACATTAGGCCCGTGTGGGGGAAGGCTCTGAGCGCAGAGTCAGTCACCCGCGGAGAGTCGCTCCATCCTGTACTGGGGTCTGCCCCAGGACACACCGCGCGTCGCCATGGCAACGGGCCAGCAGTCACCGACCTCCATCAATCAGAGCAGCCGTGACACACATGAATCAGATTAGCCTCAGGACACAGCACGAGGACACACACGTGCGCGCGCGCACACACACACGCGCACGCGCGCGCGCACACACACGCACGCGTTTGTGCACACACAGTCGTGACACGCATGAATCAGACTAATCTCAGGACACAGCACAAGCACGCGCGTTCGTGCACACACAGTCGTGACACGCATGAATCAGATTAGCCTCAGGACACAGCACGAGGACACACACGCGCGCGCGCACACACACACACACGCGCGCGCGCGCGTGTTCGTGCACACACAGCCGGAACACGCATGAATCAGACTAATCTCAGGACACAGCACAAGCACGCACGTTCGTGCACACACAGTCGTGACACGCATGAATCAGATGAGGCTCAGCACACAGCACAAGCACACAAGCACACACACACACACACACACACACACGTTCGTGCGCACACACCATGTGAACACACAAAAAAATACAGACAAACCTGGACACACACACCAAAAAACACATCTAATAATTTTTATATTGCTAACAGGCTCACAACCGTTGCTCGATTATTGCATGTTTGGTGTTACACTATGCTTAGTGCTTTAAGACATCCTTCTCCTGAATTGCAGTTCACAAAATAAAGATCATTTTTATTGCTGACACCCACGTACCACGCATGCATACCGATACACTCACTTCCTCTCAGCACTCCACAGAGTTCCTTTAAACTGCTGCCATGTCCTTGATCTGCATCCAGGCACTACTGAACGAGCGCTGCACAACTGATTCAACAGCAAACGCAAGCTGAACTAACAGCTGCAGATAAGACAGCCATCTCTAACGACCAGGGCACACGTCTTGCCAAATTACCTGGTTATCATTCAGAACCATGTTACTGATTTAATTTATTTAAATAATTTATTAAACAGGAAAATGCACATTAAAATGCAAATTTCCACCTGCTCACATAAGGCTAATGAAATCATTCTTGTGTAATATTGCTCTCAGTTTAAATAAAACTGAATAAAAAAAGACTTCTTTTTTTTTTTAAAGAGGAAATGTTTGTCTTCGATGAGAAAATGAAAGAAAAGAAGAAACTACCCAGAAACATGGAACCTCCCCTAAACCTTATCACCAGCATCTCAAAACAACACTTCAACCACAGTCCACAGCCTCCATCCCGACACTGAAAACACCCTCCAGTTCCCCTAATCCCAAAGAATTTCCTGAAGGATTCCCCAGCCAGCTCCTTTCTGGCAGGATCCGGGGACAAAGCATTAGCGTGAATGGAGGAGGAGAAAATACGATGAAAGCTCATTTCCTGTTTCCTGGTCCTGGAGCCAGAGAGACAATCAGAGCTAGTTAGTACGCCGCAGCCGTCCGGCTGACTGAGCGCTGCTAGCCACAGCCCGCTAATCCAACCCAGCGCCTGTCATCCGCTCTATTACCAGCACCCAGCCCAGCGGCTCGGCCGACTGTTCCCTTCAGCTTACATCCACGGCTTCACTTCACATTGTTCACGCTCTCTTTGAAGCGCCGGGGGACCCATCCTCCCCCCAGAGCTCCAGGTCGCACTGCGTTTGGCCGATGACTGTGTTTCAGTAGCTACGGGCCGTGTCCGTACTTAAGACGCGGCGGCAGCGAAGATTTATTAAAACATCGGCCCAACGCCGCACAGATTCAACTCAAAGCGTCGCCCGGCAACCAGCACCTCCGCCGACGCTAATGCTAATCTCTCCGAACTCGCTACGCTAAACCCATTTTAAGTGGATTGGTTTTGAGCCCTTAAGTTCGGTCTTATTCCACCAGAGCGGCGAGTGTTCAAGGGCTCTGGGAGGTTTAGTAACCAGGATGGGACCTGCTTACAATCAGCTGAAAATATGTGACTGTCACAGCCTGCAAGCGCCTTTAGATCAGAAGCGGGAACATTTTACAGGCTCCTGAAGATGCACAACGCTGATAATAAAATGCACCATCTAACATAAAGGCTAAACAAACAGCAGTCACAAGCACATATTGGATCCGCACGGCTGGTTCCACTGTGACTGAAATTCATTATACACTGACCAATAAATAACATATTTATCATTTTTTAAGGGTGTGCACTGAACGCTCCTTACAGTGACATGAACATAAAATATAACAATAAAAATATGAAAGGCACAGTTGGACCAGGTCTGATTTATATTACAGAAATTCTCTCTCATATAGTGAGAGATGGAATCAGTTCGGTAGCATATAATGTCTCTGCCATATACATCAGTATACTGAGTGCTATTAGCCACACGCATGCAACACACACACATAAACACACACATGCACACTAAAACTCACGCACATGCAAAAAGAAATACACAAGCATTCAAGTATACACACACACACACAAACCAACAAAAATCTAACGCGCACCTTTATTCAAGTCAATCCTATAAAAGCCCTTTCACAAGAAATGCAGCAAACCTCTATTTTTGCTCATCCAAAAAGATCACACCATTATTTTTGCAGAGAATAACTTAAAAGCTGCTTCAAAAAGAAAAGAAAAAGCAGCGCAGCGAGGTGTTAGATGAAGACACATGGGTGTCACACAGGGGAAGTGAGCGTTCACAGAGAGCTGAAGGTGAAGGGAGAGAGCTGGGCTGGGGAGCAGGCTCTGACTTCACATCGTTCCTCTTCACTCAGCCTTTAATGCCAAAACACCGGGAGCTGCTTACGTGCATCCGCTGCCCTAGTTATTCTGGAATAGAGGCGTTGTAGTAGATGGAACCCATCCTGTCACACAGTGATGTGCATTTAAGGTTGATGTAGGCTGTGAAGATTAGTCACAAACATCTTCCACCATGTTCCCAGCACCACCCTCTGAGCTGGGCGGGGAAGGAGGCCTCAGAGATGGGCCTGACTAAATTCGGACATCAATCATGAGCCGGTGGATGAAAGGATTTGAAGGGTCAGCACGTTTTAACTCCCAGCGTGATACGGCCTCCAGACAACTGGGCTGGGTGCAACTCGGTGGCCATGTCTTATAGCAAGGTCACCCAACAAGCTAGCTATGTACATCAGCTTCACAAACTCCAGACTGATCCTTATTAATAAAAAGGCAAACCTATTCTACTCCTCGCAGGGACCCAGAGAACAACACTGAACCTTTTGCTTTTTAAGTGCCAATTTTGTTTCTCTTTTCAGTCGCCGTTGTTGGTTGAACTCCAGCGGAAAAATGCACAGTTGCTCCAGTTAGCTTCTAGAATCTTCCCAGCTGCTGTTTTATCATTCGTGGCCTTTTCAAAGGTGGACTGGAGCCATTTAATTACACTTAAGGGTTGCTGTGGAGGAGGAGGTTGGCACCGGGCACTGAAATGTCTGACATTTTCCCAGTACAGGTAAAAAGAGCAGGGAGAGAATCCCAGTAATTCTGTCAGGCCTGCCTCTCATAAATTAATGTCCGGCTTGAAAAGCTCCGAGTATTTTAAAAATGTTTTTCCATGACAAACTGGCACTGTCAAGCATCAGAACAGGCCCAACGCAAAACATCAGGAAAAAGAAGCTGCCGTCTCCAACGCTACAGTGAGCACCATAATTAATTGGACAGTAACACATTTTTTGTTCTTTTGGTTCTGTATTCCAGCACTTTGAGCTTGAAAGGATACAATGACAATAAGGTTGAAGTGCAGACTAATTTAAGGGTATTCTCATCCATATCGGATTAACTGTTTAGAAAGTACAGAACCTTTTGTACATAGTCCCCCCATTTTCAGGTATCAAAAAATATTGGACAGTTTGACATAATGTAGAATAAACTAATCATTTTTTTTATTTGGTTGCATATCCTTTGCATGCACTGTGACTGAAATTCATTATACACTGACCAATAAATAACATATTTATCTTTTTTTAAGGGTGTGCACTGAACGCTCCTTACAGTGACATGAACATAAAACATAAGAATAAAAATCTGAAAGGCACAACTGGACCAGGTCTGATTTACAGTCATTTTCTCTCATACACATCGGTTCAGTAGCATATAATGTCTCTGCCAGGGTCATCAGTATACTGAGTGCTATTACCCACACACATGCAATACACACACATAAACACACGTGCACACTGAAACTCACGCACATGCAAAAAGGCACACACAAGCATTCATGCGTACGCGCACACACACACACACACACACACACGCGCGCGCGCACACAAACACACACACACACACGCACGCACGCACGCACGCACGCACGCACGCACGCACGCACGCACGCACGCATAAACACACACAGTTTGACATAATGTAGAATTAACTCATTTTTTTTGTATTTGGTTGCATATCCTTTGCATGCAATGACTGCTTTAAGTCTGCGACACATAGCCTCTGCTAGTGGAGTCCTCTACATATGGTAGACTATCACACATCTACACACGCATCCAGGAGAAATCACCTACGGTGGCTCTACAAGGATACACAAACCCACAAGCAGGGCATCTGGTTGTATTTCAGTCAAATTCATTTTTTAGAATTAAAGTGCTGCAACAGCCATTCAGTAGAACTACTCTCAGTGTTTCTACATCCTGCACCTATAATACATTTTCAAACATTGTACTTTGTGTGGGCGAAGAAGAAGTGAGAAGGCTGGAACTGGTGTGAGTAATGTGGTTAAAATGTGTGCAGGCCTCACTTCAGCTGATTTAAAGCGAGGGCTACACTGGACGGTTTCGGTTCCCACCCCCTCCCCGCCACACACACCGCGGGGGCCTCTTACCTCCACCACGCAGGTGTAGTCCGAGCCATCCAGGAGCGTCACCTTGCACTGCATGTTCTTCACCTTCTTGGTGGTCTTCAGAGGAGACTTGGACAGCCTGCTGGAGGATGACCTGTGGGACACCTTGTCGTCCTCAAACTGCTGGTAGTCCTGCTTGCCCTCTGGCTCCCTTTCTCCGTTCTGAACGGGGGGTAAACGGGGTCAGACACTCGCACACAGGTATCCAAGGCTGAGTTTTCTGGGGAGAATTGGTGTTTACATTATAACCTTTGGTGAAACCGTAATCCATTTTAAAATATAGCTGTTGCAAATCTGATTTCAAGATTATAATCACTCATAACTAGCGTTAATTTTGTGGTGGACATAACAGGCAAATGACAGAGCTGGGGAAGACCTATAAAGTGATACAGGAACCATTTCTCTACGATTTACGGTCACAGTGTCACTCAAATTAGTTTACGGTCATAGTGTCACTCTAATTAGTTTTCTTAGCCCCTATCTCCCAGATTAAATAATCCTAGACATGGGTAATTTCGGCCAAATCAGCATGTCAAATCTCGATGATGATGCGGTGCAAAAGTGTGTTGAGTTGGAATTACCTACCCCCAAAACAGACCCACGTCCAAACTGCAAATTACAATTAAGAAGCTCTTCTTTGAACTGCTCAATATCAAGACATACTGTGCCAATTACCATCCAACATAAATTAGAGACACTATTCAGGTTCGAGACAATTTATGATGCAACCACTTTCCTCCATGTGAAATCTTTTTGAGACTAATAAGCAGGCGAGGTAAATCAAAGCTAAGCTGTTCATCTGCACTGAGGCATCTCACACCGTATCTGATTCAGCAGAGTGAGCGCAAGATGCCATTAAAATTAATGATGTAGCATGGGCCTCTGTTAGCATTAGCCCCTGTGCAACTGCTGAGTCACAGGACTGGGCTTCTTTAAACAGCAGCCTGAGAAGCAAAGACCCTAGTGCAGGCTGCCGTGGGTGTGGCCAGCATTAAAGACAGAGCATTAAAGAGCACTGCTTAAGAATATAAGACAAAATATGACTGATAAAACTGTCTAAAGAAAGACAAAGAAGCCTCAGGATGATTCAGAGAGGGATACAATCAGGCAAGTGTCCAAGATACAAAAAGTACTCCATGTGCAAATGTCTTCCACAGGTACTTGTTTTTTTGCCTTAAAGGACATGCGTATGGTAAATTCTGGAGGACTAGCCAGCCCTTTCCCTAAATTGAAAACTCTTACTGAACTGAAGAATGACAGATTTGAAGCAACATGGGGTAGACAAATAAGCATTTGTAAA
This sequence comes from Conger conger, assembly GCF_963514075.1. NCBI lineage: Eukaryota > Metazoa > Chordata > Actinopteri > Anguilliformes > Congridae > Conger > Conger conger. The sequence continues at coordinate 32,392,022 of NC_083768.1, forward strand.
CAGAACCCAGGGATAGTGTGTATTTGGCCATGCAGTGCCAGGCACTTAGGCAGTAAATGGCCTTTTAGACTGACGGCTAAGCACCTGGCATCCTGGGTTAGCTTTTTTTCAGTAAACAGCACTCGGTCCTCTGAGCAAACACAGTCCAATCAATATTGGCCATTAGGCGTTTTAATCCCGCTCGTCGGTGGGGACTTGGCCGTGTGCGTGATGGCGGACAGGGTCGTTGGCGGATGAAGCGGGGCTGCAGAGGGGGCCTGGCTCCGGTCCCGACACGGAGCGTCAGCAGACATGACCGTGAGCAGTGTGCGTCTGCCCAGAAACGGCCCAATGAGCTGCAGCTCTGACGCCCGCTCTGACCTCACTGACCCGCCCTCCTCTGCCTGCGTTCTGAACGCCACGCTAACGCCGCGCGGCTGCCATCGCTAGCGCCCTGAGCTGGCACGGTGCCCTGGGCTGCAGGTGGTTCCAGGCCCTGGTTTGTCGTGGACAGCGGTCAGTTTGAAGGTTGGGAGGGGACGCACGCCGACTCACCTGGTCCTTCCTGGCCGGGGTGCTGTGACCGGCGGCGGCGGGAAACTGCTCCCCGTCGAACTGCTGGGTGACCTGCGGGGGCGGGGCGGTCTGAGCGGGCGGGGCGGGCTGAGGGGGCGGGGCCTGGTCTGGCGGCGCGGCGTTAGCCTCCTGCTGCTGCTGGTCCTGCTTGGGCTCCGACTCGGCCCCTGATTCAGTCGTCATGGTGAGTCAGACTGCGGAGAGAACAGAGGCCGTCATCTCACTGCTCAGCTGGGAGTGCTGCTACACGCTCCACACTGCACATTATAACTGCATCCATACAGACAGCAGGCGGGTTTACACTGACCTACCAGCGCAGAAATAACCTTCTACCAGAGAGCCTAGTTACAAATGACCGATCAACACTACGCACAAGCTCTTTCTAAGATGATTTTACTACATTTCAGTCAAAAAAAAGCATGCACAATTTCACCAAGAACCATTAAACTCCCTGAATACAAGAGGGCAATTTAATCTGTGCACTCGGCTTGAGTATCACATCCACTGGGAAATGCCTCAATTAGAGAACGGCCAGCGAGACTATATTTAAGCATCGCAACAGGCCTACATGAAAACCACAGGATTTCTACTCCACATTAATATTCATATTTACATTCAATATCCCTCCATTAATAATACAGGCGACTGCAGCTATTTTAAAAGAACAGGGAGCTGTAGCTCTACAGCAGGCTCTGAGCTGAGGGGGCCGTGTGTGTGCGTGTGAAGTCCCCAGCAGACACGCGCTCTGGCAGAGCACAGCTCCCTCCTGATCCTGCAGTTCTGAGAAGAGCTCAACCCCAGGTCATTCGCCCACCATCACCCCTGAACAGCACCGCCTGATGAGAGCCGACGGGCAGCTCTCAGGAGCGTCGGCTAATCGTTCAGCCTCGGCTGATCTAACGGCGTGTTTGTCACGGCGGTGCTTCGGGGTGGAGCTTCTTCACACAATTGTGCCGAGACAATGCAGCCCTCTACCAGATGTTAACCGTGATTAACCGCATTGCAATGACAGGGCGACCATATACGGCGTTATAAAGAGGAAGAACAGAACCATATCATCTTTCTCTCGCTAAAGCTACTGGAACCAGACAATCTATGTGTTCGGAAAAAGGAACAGAAATTAGGCATCTGTCCCAACATGTGGGGGGGGTTCTCACATTTACATATTCGTTTTTTTTTTTGGTGATTATCATTGTTAATGTTATTTTAAGCAAACAATACAAGCATATAATAATTCCAAGGAGACAAACATGATAAGACTATAAAGAAAATAAATAAATAAATATATATATAAATAAATAAATGTCATTAAATCATACAAAATAAAAATTGGAAGATCATAAGTCTTATAGAGTGTACATTGCGATACATTTTCAATTAAAAGTCCCTTCCATGAGTCAATGGTGGATAAGCCGGCTTTATATAATTTAGCTAGCAGTGGTTTCCTCTAACAGTGATCTTCTTCAAAGATCTTACCCAGAAACATTTTTAAACTGGTCTGGTTTAAACCAAAGTTGGAGGACGTAAAGCCCACAAACGCCATGCCTTTATCAGACGATAAGACTGACGCCAATCAACTTCGACATCATCTGGGTTACATATCTCCATAACTATGGTGGGGCAATCCCCAGAAATGTGAGGAAATGTACCTGGCTCGGGGTCATATTCACTCCGAAGCGTTAGTAGGGTGCAGTGTACACCCAATGAATGATCTTGTAATGCATTAGCCGGTGAGCCAGACACTTGGTGTAATTTAGATTACACCATATTTCTCCCACTCCCATACTGAAAGGATTGCTAATGATTTCACAGAGTTATCAAGTAATACGTTGTATAATTCTGTAACCAAACCCTGAGAGCTACAGTTAGGATCAATATGTTTGTCGAGGAGTTGATGAGACAATGTGTCCCAAGGCACCCTGTACACCCGCATTGCAGATCTTAACTGTAGATATAAAAAACTATAAAAATCCTGCCTGAATATCTTGGAATGTGCGTAGACCCTCATTGTTAAAAACATTGCTTACCTTAAAGACGCCTTTGGCTGACCATGCAGGGGAAGTGAAAGGTGACTACATTTGAGGATTCTATCAGCTGCCTGTGTCCACACCACCACCGCAATTAAATTTTTATATGCGGTGCATCCATCCAGCTGGATGCTCACTGAAGCCATTCAGATGAAGTACTTCACTCAAGAGTACAACCACAATGCCCCTCCTGGGAACATGGACCCTACAACCTCGCTTATGTTCCCAGTTCCCTAAACATTATGCTACTGCCACCATAAAGTGCTCCAAAAGCACTCTCCTAGTGCGCTAACCAGCGACAATATAGGTGCCATTAGCTTAGTCGCTGTCAAATCACTAATGTATTTGACTCAATAAATCATTCGTTTTTCATACCTCTAAGGGAAATATAAACGGAGAATAAAGCTCGCTCTCCGACACAGAAATTGGTGATCTCAGCGAATGTTCACCACAGACAGCGGTGCAGCTGGGTGTTTAGTGTTTGTGTGGAAATATGCAGTAGTCCCCATGCACGTGGGACAGGGACGAGGAGGGGGGACTGCTGAGGGGGCTGACTGCTGTAGGAATGTGGGACGCTGGGAGTTCATGTTGGGGGTGTTGTCACTGCCCAACCTCGTTCTTTTTTGGCGGGTGCTATTTTTAGGGCGAATGTTTATACTGGGGCCCATGGGTTTAAGAATGGAATCTCTTACTCGAGTTCATGGCAGTAAGCTACTCATACGCATGCTCACGTACACACCCACACACACACATAAACAACCACACACACCCACACACACACACACAAACAAACAAACACACACACATAAACAAACACACACACACAAAAACACACAAAACACACACACACACACACTTTCCTCCATCTGCAGTGGGTGGAAATCTTGTGAATGGAAAAAGACTGCTAGTCTCATTCACAAAAGCGTACCCACTGGTGTGGCACTGCAACAGCCCAGCTTGGAGACCCGTACACTCCCTATACATGCTAAAACATGTATTTTTCATCATCTAAGAACTAGCCCCTAAAACGTGTGCATGGCATGGGGGATGGGTGTCAACTCATTTAACGGACTCTAACACACCACCCTCACACACATACACTTGTCATCACAAAGACTCCAACATCGGTCTGTTTGCCCTTGTAGGGACGTGGATTTCACTGTCAGGCTAAAGGCATTATCAGCAATGAGCTACTATGTGTAAGAAAGCTCTAACACATCCAAAATAACTATGACATTCAACCATTAACTGAAGGTCACAGAATGAGCCTGTACACTGCTAAAGTGGCAGAAAATGTCCCTTCAACCAATGAAAGGCCTACATCTCACTCAAACGCCCAACCTCATTGTCGCTCTGACACACACATAACTTTGGGGAGGCTTATTTTACGAGTCTATCAAGGACAGCATTACTTCCTTCTCCACTCTGACAATGAAGAAGAAATATCTTTAGCTGCTTGCGGGCTGGACAGCAGCCCTGGATGTAAAAAAAAAAGAATAATTACACGGTAGTGAAACGGACAGGTTTCAGCAGAATCCTTCAGGACCTGCTCTCAGTTAATCCAGCACTAAATAACATACCCCCCTCTCCCCACCCCACACTGACAGCCCAAAGCAGAGGCACATCAGTCAGAATTGAGAGTCAGGTCCAGGGCCTCTGTGGTCTGCTCGGATGACTAATTAGTTCAGTCAGTGGAGACAAAAGGAGAAGGCTGCTCGGTCCTCCAGCACTAGGGCTGCGTGGCAGTGCTAGATCATAAACAGGGTTGTGTGGCAGTGCTACATGCTAAACAGGGCTGTGTGGCAGTACTACATGCTAAACAGGGCTGTGTGGCAGAGCTACATGCTAAACAGGGTTGTGTGGCAGAGCTACATGCTAAACAGGGCTGTGTGGCAGAGCTACATGCTAAACAGGGCTGTGTGGCAGTGCTACATGCTAAACAGGGCTGTGTGGCAGAGCTACATGCTAAACAGGGCTGTGTGGCAGAGCTACATGCTAAACAGGGCTGTGTGGCAGTGCTACATGCTAAACAGGGCTGTGTGGCAGAGCTACATGCTAAACAGGGCTGTGTGGCAGAGCTACATGCTAAACAGGGCTGTGTGGCAGTGCTACATGCTAAACAGGGCTGTGTGGCAGTGCTACATGCTAAACAGGGCTGTGTGGCAGAGCTACATGCTAAACAGGGCTGTGTGGCAGAGCTACATGCTAAACAGGGCTGTGTGGCAGAGCTACATGCTAAACAGGGCTGTGTGGCAGAGCTACATGCTAAACAGGGCTGTGTGGCAGAGCTACATGCTAAACAGGGCTGTGTGGCAGTGCTACATGCTAAACAGGGCTGTGTGGCAGTGCCACCTCTTCTCCAGCTGCTCTCACTAAACATGGGCATCGCTGGCTTAGACGAGTGCAGGCTGACCAGCTCTGACCAGCTGTCAGTCAGCAGGGCGGAATGGCAGGCATCTGCAGGCATGAGTTACACTGTTACACAGCTCCATGTGTTGGGACTACAGCCGGGCCTATGGAGTGCTAATGAGCCCTGTACTCAGTTATAACCTTGAGCGAATACCGCTGTCTGCGGTCCGAAAAAGGGACCTCTGATTTACAGGCCACTGCCAAAAAAGCAATGCTAAACACATGCTTATCATGTGTCAGAAACTAGGCCACGCTATACGCTATTGTTATTCTCCTACCATGTGGTTTCTGCATGATGTTCAGAATGTTCATTAAATTATAGTATGCCCTGTGCATTTTAACATTCAATATCTGTACAAAATGATACATCCAAAAGTGGCAGTAATTAATACATGTATTGCACATCCCACATAGAGAAAACACATACTTCTCATACTTCATTTTGAGAACAGTGGCTGCTCGTCTTGTCTGACAAGTGAGGCAATCATGTGATGACAGGCAATATGTGTGTGTGTGTGTGTGTATGTGTGTGTATGTGTATGTGTGTATGTGTTTGTATGTGTATGTGAGTGTGTGAGTATGTGTGTGTGTCTGTGTGCGTGTGTGTGTGTGTATGTGTGTATGTGTGTGGGTGCGTGTGTGTATGTGTGTGGGTGCGTGTATGTGTGTGTCTGTTTGTGTGTGTGTGTGTGTGTGTGTGTGTGTGTGTGTGTGTGTGTATGTGTATATTTGTGTGTGTGTGTGTGTGTGTGTGTGTGTGTGTGTGAGTATGTGTGTGTGTGTGTATGTGTATGTGTGTCTGTGTGCGTGTGTGTATGTGTGTGTGTGTGTGTATGTGTGTGGGTGCGTGTATGTGTGTGTCTGTTTGTGTGTGTGTGTGTATGTGTATATTTGTGTGTGTGTGTGTGTGTGTGTGTGTGTGTGTGTGTGTCCACTTTCACAGCGGCTGTATCAGGCCCTACAGAAAGCAGCAGTAAACAGACTGCTGGATTACACAGCTGAATAACGTCTTGTGTAACAACGACAGGCATCTCATTCCTGCCTCATCACATGCGTGTCCAGCATAGATCACATTTCAGCTTCAGGGAGTTACAAACTGCAGAAACATGAGCTATGAAAACCAGAAAGCGGATACACTATTGCACATATAGAGCAATCTATTTCCAGAATTCATCACATAGCACTGCTAGTGGCAAGAGGTGGGCTACTCACTGGGGCCAGCAGTAACCTTAAAGCATTACGGCACTAAATAGTAGCTAGTAAGCCATCTAAAAGTCGCAAGAAGGGCATTGACTTTTCCCTGATGCACAATGGCCCCTTGTTATACTTTGCACTCCCAAAAATAATTTGAATTTCAAAACAAAAACAAAACTTTTTTCAAGCCACTTCAAAATAGAATCAAATCTAATTCCACAATACATGTTATTGTACAGTTAGGGCCATAATATTTATATTAGCCCTTTCAGTCCCAAGCCCAATATGAAGTGGCCCCACCCAAATCCCAAGGGATTTTGGCTTGAGTTGAGAAAATTGACAATTTTCTACTAGGGGCTTAAGACAATACTATAGCAGTCATTTTCACTGGTTTAAAAGATGTAAGGTCGAGAGTGCGATATAGGGATTATACGGTAGTTAAATATAACACATATTACACTCTTGGGATTGAAAGGGTTAAAAGAGAACACTGAGAACAATACAGGAAGACTAAACTAGCCTGTTCACGCTTCGAATTATGACCAGGACCAAAATATTATCTAGATGTGTGTGACAAAGCAGGAATATATTTGGATGGCAAGGTCACTTTTTGTCAAACTGACCCGAGAGAAAAGAGCATATCTTACAATCTCTGCCAACAGTGTGTGCAAACGCTCTGCCATCATGCTTCTTTTTAATAGGTCTTTTTTTTTTTTTGTGCGGGAGCAGTGTGAAGCACCGACACACGTGGAGGGGTCGGTCTGACCCCGTTCCAGCGTGGCACGGCAGCTCCTGGCTCCAGCGGTGCGAGAAGTAATGAGACTGGGCCCGCTGTGGAACACCCCCGCGTCACGCTCAGAGCAGAGAGGCAGCCCCAGTTAAGACCCACCGCCTCTCCGTACGAGGGCTGACCGTGGGGGCTGAACAACCCTTCCGTACGAGGGCTGAACATGTGGGCTGAACGTGGGGGCTGAACGTGGGGGCTGAACGTGGGGGCTGAACAGCTCTCCGTACGAGGGCTGAACGTGGGGGCTGAACAGCTCTCCGTACGAGGGCTCCTCTCCTCTCCTCTCCCACACAGACGCAGAGTCACGGTTTACCCCCTCCCCCCGCCTTTCGCTGACTGCACTCGAAACGGCTGAGCTGTGCATGTTCCCTTCCTGTCAGCTGAGCTCCACACCACTGACCCGTAATATCTGCCTCACTACACCACACATGTACACACAGCACAGGCAGGGCGCAGGCCTGCAGTCCTCCCCATTAAACACCAAGCAGTGCAGCTCAGCGGTGAGGGAAATGGGCACCGTTCCCCTGAGGAAGGTGCTAAAACCACTACCGCTTCAATAAATAGCTCTGTGCCCAGGACCCATCCTGTTAGTACAAGGCCTTACTCAGGGGCCACATGCATGTGCTGGAGTTTTCTGCACAAAGACTGCAAAAAATAAGTAAAAGTATTTTAGACTCATATTCCATGACACTTCTGCCAAATCATACAAGAATCTTGCCATTGAGTGAGATAGTTTGACTCATTTCAAGATTTTCCATTAGGGTAAGAACATTACACTTAACAAGCAAACAGTAACTTAAAACAGGCTAATAGGTCATACCCCAGAGAGAAAAATAGGATTCTAAGTCTCATTACAAGACTTAAAAGGCTTGTTAAGACAGACTTAATTTGCAGTGAAGCAGCGTATCTGCTCAGGCCTTTCAGGACACGAACCTTGGCTTGGAGTAGCAAAGAGACCCATCCCAGATCCAGAGCTGACTGGTGAAGAGTCTGGTTCTGCCTGCGATCCTGGCCTATCATCTTAAATAGAAGCGGCACGGACCGCCTCACGGATGAATAATAAATGAGTCAGCGAAAGACTTTCTCATTAACCACAAACCAATCCCTTAAGAGTACGCCAGTCTGGCCAAAAGCATTTTAAGTGCCCCCGCTGCCAAAAAGGGGAAAATTTTCCAGCTTAGATCATAAATACAAAAGTGCAGCGAATGCTGTTTGGTCTGCTGTAGATCACGGGGCAGAGACGCATGTAGCAGCGTAATCACAGCTCGCAGCGATAAGCAGCTCCTTTAAGGAGCCCCATCTGTGCCGGGAGCTGTGCAGAGCTCTCCCGCGTCCTGATGAGGCTTCAACAAGCCAAACCCTAAAACCCGCCCTTCACAATGCCACTTCAATCCCCAGGTGTTTCATCGCAAAAACGCTCCCATACTGAGTTCTGAATATTGTTGGACTAGTGATTCAGCGTTATAAAATATACCGCCTTTCATACCCACTCACAGTGTGCGCTCGTGCAAACATCAATTGCCCAGCCTATGCTGTTTTGAGCAGGGGTGGTGCTTTCCTCAGGCATACATATGGATGAGAACTTAAGCACAGAAATACCGATCGAAGTCGCAGATTGAATACACAACCTTCAGATCACCAGACTCATTGGAATTTAATCTCGTTGCTAGAACTTTCCACGCCAAGCCTTGCATACAGAGTGCAGCTGGCGGCAAGCGGGAACCAGTACCCACACAGAGTGAGAGTCAGCCATGGCCGGTGTGGAGACGATCAACGGAGTGGAGTCCAACAGGTTTCACCAACGGGGTCAGAGCAAAGCCATTGTGGTCTCCAAACAACATGCAGAGAAATGGTGTGCGTTAGACTCTGGGATGATGCTAAAGTGGTCCAGCATTTTTCCATGGAAAAGACACAGAGTCTGATTCGCTCATGGCTAATCTGTGAACCTGTACTTGCATACAAACGCACAGCTGCTCCCTTTGTACGCAGCTTTGTAGGGATGCACTGAAAAGATAAAGCACTGATGGGCCATTCAAACAAATTGCATTATGGTCGACCCCACTGAGTAAGCCCAGACACGAGGAGCCACAGTAACTGCAATGCAGGAGAACGCCCCACAATGACTCTGCAAGGTCACTTAAAACCTCAAAGCACAGCAACAACAGACAAACTGGCATCTATTAAAACAAAAAACATGAGCAACTCCAGACCAACTTAAAAGCGCAGATGGAAATTGCATCAATACCCGAGACAAATCCAGAACTGCGTGCCAAATTCTTTTTTCCTTCTTCTAACAAAGCCGTTGCACACGACTAAATGTTCAGCCCCATTGAGCGATTTTACAGCTCTCCACTGATGTAAGGCACACTGCTGGACTGCGTGCGGAGGAGAGAGAGCAGAGTGGGTCATCTGCAGCAGGCCGTTTCCCAGAATGCAACACAGCTGGGATCATGGAGCTCTACACAGAGCCACTTGTTGGCCACTGGACAAGGTTTGGCCCCACCCAATACCATGGCCACTGCTGGAGGACAAGCAGCCATCTCCCGCGCACGAACACACACACACACACACACACACACACACACACAGACGCACGCACACGCAAACACACACATGCAAACGCAAACGCAAACACGCAAACGCAAACACGCACGCACACGTGCGCACACACACACGCACACACATGCAAACACACACACGGGCAAAAACACACACATGCACACGCCCCCACACACACACACACACACACACACACGCACACGCACACACACACACAGAGGGACCCTTCTGTTCACAACTCCATCACTCAGCCCAGCCTGTTCCCTGGGATCTTGTCTAGAGGGACACCCTGGATGACCCTGGTCCCTGCCTGGAGCAGAATCCCTGCTGCAGCTCCACTGTCCATTAGTGAGCGTCAATTAGCTGCGTCCCATAGCTAGCTAGCAGCCCTTCATGGAGTGTGGCAGAGTGGGGTGGCTGTCAGTCCAGACACCCCCCCCCCCCCTCCCCCGCCCACACACAGAAGCCAGCCTCGATGAGCTTCTTCTATGAGACTCTGATATGTGCATCTAACAGGGCTCTGTCCCCAGAGCAGCCTGGGACTGAAAGCGCTGCTTCTAATCAGAGACTGGGATGCTGCGGGACGGGGAGATGAATGCACCCAGCGTCACGTGGAGCGCAGACGCAATACCGCACACCAAACCGCACCGTATGCAGGCCCACCGAGATCACAGAGCCCACAGCCACCCATCCATCAGTCCGCTATGAGTGTGCAAACTGTGGCAGAGCCCACAAACTAGACCCACAATGCACTAGAAGATATATATATATATATATATATATATGAGAAGTATGGATTTTTGATCAGCACATTGGCTTACAGCAGCTTCTCCATAATCCTTCTTGGTGTTTTCATGCTAGCCAAGGCATGCATTCTTTGCTCAGCTACCATAACAAGCAGTCAAACGGAGAGCAGATTAAAAAGCCAACAAGCCGACGGCTTGCATTGACAGAGCCCTCTTAAAAAAGAACTGTACCACACCTGTTTCAGCGACAAAGTATCTTCACGGTTATGGCAACCTGAGAACTCTGTGGAATAATGAACCTCCACGGTCTAGAATAGTGCTTCTCAAATCTGGTCCTGAGGGACCCCTCTGTATGCTGGTTTCATTCCGACCACAATTGCAATCCCAGCTCAAAAAGCTGTAAATTTTATCTTTCTTTTTCATGTTTTGAGGGATAATTCACCCTCTTAAGTCTTATTATGACAGAAATAGCTATGCATGCTGTAAGCGTAATGTAATATAATACATTTCCTGTGCTCACATGGTGCTATATTTCAAACAATTGCGAGTTCAGTTGTTTTTAACAGATCTAATTAAATACTTAACAGGCTCCTAATAGGTGAACGTATGGATGCAGGGCCACTAATAATGATAATGGAAAATTCAAAGATGAATTAAATGATAATGAGGCAAACCTGCATTGTGTTATGCACTGTGTTAAATTAAGAGAGAACTTGTGTTCAACAACCTTAATTAAGCAACAGGTTGGTTGCATACACAGAGGTCCGCCAGGACCGAACTTAAGAAGCACTGTTCTAAACCCTCTGGAGGCTCACGCTTCCACAGAGTTCTCAGGTTGCCATAACCGTGAAGAAACTTTGTCGCTGAAACAGGTGTTCTCTTTTTTAAGAGGGCTCTGTAAATGCAAGCTGTCGGCATGCCGGCTTTTTAATCAGCCCTCCGTTTGACTGCGCTGATTTAGAAAACACTCCCTAACAAGCCTCAGTCTGAACTTTGAGTGTCGCTGAGAGGATGTTGGAGCGCTGTTGCGTGCTGAATGCACAAATTCAACGTTTCTCCATTTCAATAAGGCGACGTAGCTGTGGCAGAACTGCATCCAGAATAGAAAGTGGAAACCCTGCAGTTTCAGCTGAGAAAAGGGGACCTATAAACATCAGCATTACAAATGTACAGCTGTATAAAACATCCCATGGATGGACAATGTGTCCAGGCCCACTTCCTGATTCTCAGTTGTATCAACTGCAGTGCTGTTAACTCATATGTAGGCTACCTTTGCCTCCCATTAGAAAGCTACCACCTACAAAACAATAAAAATCTCAATACATTTAGACCGGCACTTACAAATCACAGTAGCTTCCTTGGCTTGACTGTGCCTCTGAAATGGTCAGTGTGAAACGAAACGTGAGCGTCTCTCGTTTGAGCACTGCTTCACAGCAGCGTGAGCAGGAAGGATGCAGCTGGGTAAAAGGCAGAACGCAGATGTACACGGATACGCTAATGCCAGCAGCTATTCGGATGGCTTGACGATGCAAGTACAGCATGTTTGATATCGCTGAGACGCACTGTGAATAAAACTGAACAGGTACATCAGCGTTGAATGCTGCATCGCACAGGCCTTCCTCCATTTTAATAGTCAACTGCGACCACAGTTTCTGCACTTCCATGCTGTCCAAATCCCTGACCACTGCTGCTGGGACCAGGCTGACTGAGCCAGCGGTTAATGGCGGTCTGTCTGTTCAGAAAGCCTTTCAATAAAAAAGAAATAAATCACTCCAGAGTCTACACTATTCATCTCCTAATTGCCTCACAATAAATACAGAAGGGCATCATCAGCTGTCCTTGCCTGACTTTTTAAAAAAATAGAAAAAGCAAAAAGGCTGTCGTTCTGAAATATTGACTCAGATTTAAATAGATTATGTGATATGCAATGGAAATGCAGCTTCTGTTGACCAGGTTTGTACACGTAAACCAAACCTGTGTGATTTTCGCAGCTCTCTGACAAGACTACAATGCCTGATAAGCCCACGTCAACATGGTGTCCAGTTACAGTGTGGCTGAACCAAACCTTCTCATAACCTCAAGCAGAGTTAATCTCTAAAGTAGCCACAGATTAGTCCTTGTTTACACCACCTTGCCCTGCAGGTACAGACAGAATCTCCTTCCAACCTTTGACCTTGCCTCCGTGATTCCGCACTGTGACTCCCCACTTTCACGCCTTTCTCTTGAAGTGTGAAGACTCCGTGCTTTGGCAGTGCGATAGCATCATGCTAACATGGCAGTGCTCCAGAAAGCTACAGAATAATTTCACAGAAATGAGGTTAAAATGGCAGAGTGGTCTGTGTTCAGCTTTCACAGACAGAAATGAGGATAATGGTAGAGTGGTCTGTGTTCAGCTTTCACAGACAGAGGAGGTTAATGGTAGAGTGGTCTGTGTTCAGCTTTCACAGACAGAGAGGAGGTTAATGGTAGAGTGGTCTGTGTTCAGCTTTCACAGACAGAGGAGGTTAATGGTAGAGTGGTCTGTGTTCAGCTTTCACAGACAGAGAGGAGGTTAATGGTAGAGTGGTCTGTGTTCTGCTTTCACAGACAGAGAGGAGATTAATGGTAGAGTGGTCTGTGTTCTGCTTTCACAGATAGAGAGGAGGTTAATGGTAGAGTGGTCTGTGTTGTGCTTTCACAGACAGAGAGGAGGTTAATGGCAGAGTGGTCTGTGTTCTGCTTTCACAGACAGAGGAGGTTAATGGTAGAGTGGTCAGCAGGTGACCTACCATGTGCATATAACTGCAACATGAATTGAATTTAACATCTTCTGGAAAAAGTCCATTTGAACATTAATCACATGCACAATGTAAAGTTGACCATAACCAGTAGACTCAGAGTAAATTACACAGCACGTCTGAGGCATTACATATAGGTTACAGCCCATGAATCACTTTCTCTGCGATTCAGAGATGAGCCCCTCAAACTGCCACCACATTCACACTGCCCGCTGAAGAATAAGTTCTGCAAGCGCACCGCTGACCCTGCCCTTGTGACGGAGCACCGTCACGCTGGCAGACCGTGACAAGCATGTGATCTAACGTGCAGAACCAACATTCAGACAGAACAGCGTTCCTTAGCAATTTCACAGACAGAAATTCCCAGCGCAAGCAGTGGCAGGGAAGTGAAAGCAGCTAAGCACAGCATGAGGCACAAATGCACATTTCCCAACATAAAAAAACACATCGCACAGCAATAAAGGGGTATTTCAGTCTAAAAATAGACTTGAGCCCTGGATGACATCCGGACGCAAAAAGGAAACGCTTCCCGTGCACCTGGAAGACGGGGGCCCTGATGAAGCCTTTGATGGGCATATTCACCCCCCCCCCCCCCCCACCCCCGGCTAAGCCCACGTTCCTCCCCAGACACTCACTCCTTCAGAGGGACGGGAGGGCGCAGAGCCCAGCCCAGCCCAGCCCAACCCAGCCCCTCTGCAGAGACACTCCCAAATGCACACAAAGGCGCCCACACAGCCACAAAGGGCAATTGGTCCATGATTACAGCACAATCTCAACAAGCGGCTCACATCTAAATCCTGTCCGTTTTCATAAGAGCGGTGGCTGATTGAGAACACAGGGCTCTGGAAAATGTCATGTCTGTGATCTCTGGGGTAATCACGGATTCTTCTCAGCGCAAGATTCTCATTAGGAAAGACACACAGGGAAAATATATTGTCCAAATTGTCAGATCTTTGACTTTGATAAGAAATAGAACTACTTCAAACGCAAGGGCCCTGGTTCTGCCTTTAAGTTAAGAAAGAAAATTAGTTCAGACGGTACATGGGGTGGGGTCACAACATGAGACAGAAAGATAAAATATTTTTAAAAAAGATAAAAGAAATTGTGCTTCATAGAACAAGGCTCATTTATCAACTGCCATTTGCAAATGACACATGCATGCTCATTCTTATAATTATTTAATCTGAAGATATGTTCAGATTCAGTTAAAGGGAGTAACAGAGAATGACACCTGCACAGGGATGATGGAATGACTTGGGGTGGACTTATCCGCCCCCTGCTACGAATGTGCACTGTTTGCAGTCTAAATCAGCATAAAGTTTAGAATGTGTGCATTCAATTTTAAAACATACCATAACTATGGAGTACAAAAGCAGACGTCATATTTTCGCAAATAAATGCGTTATGGATTAGACAAATCAGAGACGCTTTTATACATAAAAAATAATTCTGAAAATAATTGCAAGTTATTCCAACTGCACTCCCAACAACAATGTGCTCTTAGGCAAGCAATGTTAGTTTGGCCCTCCGTGTAGTAAGTAAACGTGCAGTAAAACAGTTGTGTGGTTTTACTGTTCTGGCATCTTGCGGCTGTCTGTGTTCGCTTTAATGTGCCCCATGTGGGTCTGTAAGCTGTGCCCGGTGGAGTTGTCCAGTCTGGCGGGGTCTTTTAACGGACCTAGCGCGCCTGCGGAGGTGCAAGTGTCATCATAGCCCACTACAGTAGCGACATCCAAGCCACACCCACCGCATTGCAGAACTAAGACACCGTAAGCCGAAACCGTCGGTGGAAGGGGGTGGGGTACAAGTCAAAACTACCCGAAAAGAGGAGTCGTCTGCTGTGCCTACCTTGGACAGACGTCCCAATCACTGACTATATATGCTGCACAAACAAAACACGATCATAACCAGGAACAGTGCGCATCATATCATAAAGTTCCTCACTTAACATACACTACATTTGACTTCTATTTCTTTTTTGGAAAGTAAACAAAAAAAGATGAACCTATGTTTACACAAGCAATTCTATTACATAGAGTATGTAGATGACCATATTTTACTCAAATAATGCAAACAAATATTTGTTAAAATACACATACATTAAGATGCTGTGTGTGCGTTTGTTCGTAAATAATGATTAAGCCAGATTCTGGTCGGAAATGATGCCGACAGTTAACTTGCATGACACACAGCTAGCAACCTGGCAATCTAAGTGCTAAACAACAATGCAAAAGGCCGGTTATGATTGAAGTATTATTTAACCTGGTCTAACGCATAGGTGAATACCCAAGCAGAGATTATTTTGGGACAGCCACCTTGTCATTAGCCGTAGATGATGCACTGCCGTTAGAAAGAAATGTATAACGTTAGCTAGCTGGCTAACAAGATCCCAATTTGCTCGCAAACCAAAAAGAAGTAATAGCGAGAAAAACAAGCTCTTCTACTGGCTGATATACAGATATGCGATCTGAATTCAGTTGAAAGTATGGCAATTTGATCGCGTTTACCGGTTACGACGTTTCCTCTCTTCGGGTTTGCGAGCCGTGGTTTCCCCGGACGATGTGCGCTAAAGTCTCCGCGAGCTGCCTGTGCCTCAGCGCGAGCCAAGCTGCACTGAGCACGGGACACCGCAGCATTCTGGGATACCCAAAGACAGCCAGCCTCTCATTTACAAAACAGAAACGCAGACGCGAATTAGATCTCCTCTGGTATGACTCATGCTGAATAGGATATGAATTCAGCCAGACAAGAAGAATGCGATCATTTCCACGATAAAAAACGTTCAAAATACATTACATTCACTTCATTGATGCGTTGCAAATGTCGCGTTATGTATTAGCCTACCTGCACGTTGTAACTGAATACCTTTTAAAATAACTCTTTTGGAGATTTCACTGAATACTAATAGGATACAATGCCAACAACCACAATCTTATAGCAGAAGCTATTTGGTTAGTCGTGGCTTAATGCACACAACTAAACCACAGCAGACGATGGCATTGAGATTATGAATATGGTCTACAACAAAATACTCTGTAATAATTCAATAAGAATAATAACCCTGCACGTTCCTAAAATATATGGAATTGCAGTGAACAGCAAAGGAAGGTTTAAGGGCACCTCAAATGAATGTATATTCACTGGTAAAATTAACAGGAAATGATAACACGTCCCATGTCTGAAATAGGCTAGCTCGTGTTCTCCAGATGCTTAACCTTCAATGAAATATTCAATGAAATATCCAGATGCTTAACCTTCAATGAAATATCCAGTTGTAGAAATTGATTGCAAGTAAAAAGAATAGCAACTGTGCCAGTCACTTACTCAGGATGAGAGAAATATCAGTTGAGGAAAAGGTTAGTTTGTAAACTGAGCTGTCCCCCACTCCACACAGGAGGTGGTTGTAGAGTGTAACCTCTGCTCAGTTTCCATTCAGGAGACAACCATGGAATGTCACCACTCCCCGCTTCCACAGAGCCTTCCACAAATCGCTCCGTACATTACCCTGCCGTAATCCCTGACACTAGTGTCAGCGGGCTTTTTAATTAAAGAGACTGTCCTGTTTCTGAGGAGGGATTTTCAGGCCTTGTGTCCAGCTGGGCTGGGTGAGAGTGAGCCTGTGATGTTGGCTCTGCGCAGTCACTCTCCCTGCTTGTCCTCCCATAATTCTCTGCGTGCTTTCACATGCGTGCCACATCCAGCTGATGAGCGAGCGTTTCTGCGGTCACCGCTGGCACTGGGTTGCCCTTACCATATATAACCCGTATTCCACTGGCTTCAAATGAGCCTCTTTCATTCCAACCAGACAACCCTTTTCCATGGCTTCTGAGAAACAGATCAAACATTCTCCAGCTTGTAATTTAGGAGTAATTCCTAATTTTGTACATGTGTATGTACACATCACACAAGTACAAAATAAGCACAACAGGGAAATGGACTGAAAATACTTCAGCCTGGGCACTGGGGCTGACTCCTGGTGTGAAGTGGACCGATTTAACCTAATTTGTTATGAGCAGCAGCGCAGAAGGGTTTTCTCCCCCTAAAGGCTGTCTGGCTAATAACAACAAGCGACTGTTTGAATGAGTCAGGGGTGTTTCTGAGGAGTAAAAACTGAGGCGGTTCCTGTCTTTTAAGACTGTGATAAATGCAATGAACTCCTGGCCATTATAGTCCTGACATCCCGTTTAGGAGGAAAAATTCCCCAACCTGCAGAAATAGATCACTTGTCTGACTGTTGATATCCTTCACACAAATCCCATCAACATCAACATACCCAATGAGACAACAGCCCAAGAAGTTCAACTTCCCTGCTCTTAAAAAGGACAGTGAACAGTTGCCGGTAGCTTGTTTTTTTTTTGTTTTTTTTTCTGTTTCTAGCCACTGTAAATTAAATGTACTGTAATGAGAGGGAATAGGACATGCTGTATGCCTGGGTATATTAATCTGCTACTCAAATATAAGGATAACAAATAGCCAATGGACTTGCTCAGTTTGATTTCTTTGTCAGTTTACAAAATGTACATGCTGCTGCTAATGAATTAAATCACAAGAAACATTAGGAAGCTTGTAGGAATAATCAATAGATCAGTGGAGTGTGCTGTTTTGTCAACCCAGAGATAATGCTGCCATGCTGTTAGGCCCTAGGAATCACACTCAGTTTACTCAGAATGTGCAACTTTAGTTATGGTTCCTAAGCAACTGCATTATGTGCAGTCAAATTAAGAGTTCACTGATGTCATTACAGAAGATTTTCAAAGATAATCATTCCAAGTGTGTGATGCAATGTACTGTCCAGTACACAGAAATTATGTGGTGAACATAAGGTATCATGGCAAGACAGCCAGAGCAACGATAAGCAGAACCCTGAATTATTTTATCAGCAGATGTTTCGACAGGCACTTCAGATGCATCGAAGTGAGTGAGGCTAAGATAATGGCTTACGACGAACAGAAGAGCCCTTTCCAGAGACAAGACTGGAGCGATACAGAAGCCATTCATAAACGCAGCATGCTCTTCGTGTCATGAGAGCTTCCTTGTGCATTTCTGAAGAACTGTTGCTCTTTCTAATATTTCAATTGCTTGGCAGACCAAAGCATTTCCAGTGAAGGGCTTTGATTTATACAAGTCTCTTTCTAATGCTTCCAAAGATCATTCAGAATTTTTCCCCCTCAGCATCCCATAAGTTCTCTGCCCGGGCTGTAATGCACTGGCATGACTTTGTATGATAAAAACTCAATGATAGACTCAAACCCAAAATTATATTTTGCATTCCAGATAACTCGTCTTTTTATTTGCTAAAATTTGCAAAGCCACTATTTGCAGAGGGATGATGATTCTTTTATTTCATGACTCAGTTTCCTTTCACCAGCATTTAAAAGCAAAGGACACAATCTGGCCCACGCATTTGGAATAAAAAGTGACAAATTACAATCTACCGATGTGATGGTTTGAATTTGAATTCCGGAAAAAAGCGATAGGGGAGGAGGATTACCCAAAATGGGCTGAGAGGAAGGAAGAGAAAAACAAAATGGACGCGTTCCCCAAAGCATTCTCTATCGCCTAAGGAAAACAACAGGACAATGAAATGTCAGGGAGATTTACGTGTTTCTCCAAGCAGCCCAGGGCAATAAAATGAAATGACATGCCAGTCTTGCGAAGCAGGGAAGTATGGCAATTAAAACGACAGGCCGTCATTTCCCCGTACTTCTTTTTTACAACCTGGCTGATCTAATAGGCACCCACTCTTCAGTGACCCCCCGCGACCCTCCCCAGAGACACCCCCATTGGCCCGCTGTGCTCCGGTGACCATGGCAACGCGAAGGCACCACACCCTCTTTAGTACTGTATTCTGGTAATGCACGTGGTCCGTTTGGCACTTTTGTCTCTGGCATGAATGCTTTATCGAACGCAGGCCGAGCCAAGACACGCAGGCCGTCGTGTTCGTCCTGATTCATTTCACTCACAGCACAGCGGCTCCACTGAAATCATGGCCCATGAGGTTAGGCTGGCAGGCAAATCGATCAGGTCTTTGAGTGTGTGTGTGTGTGTGTCTGCGTGTGCGTCTGTGTGTGTGTGTGTGTCTGCCTGCCTGGTCCTGGGTCCTGGCAGTAATTCTGTGCAGCATAAGGAGCGGATGAAGAGGTGGGGGGCTAAATTAGGCCAGCCCCCCTCCTTCAGGTCAGTCTCCTCGTTTATCAGAAGCACAGGCACAGAAGTAGGAGCAACTGGGACCAAAGGGGTTATCAGAGCAGCTCTCAAAGCACAGACCAAAACACTGATGAAATGGGACACCTTTTTTCAACTGCATGCTTTTTATATCAAGACATTTTC
Source organism: Conger conger (assembly GCF_963514075.1). Taxonomy (NCBI): domain Eukaryota; kingdom Metazoa; phylum Chordata; class Actinopteri; order Anguilliformes; family Congridae; genus Conger; species Conger conger. Next base: position 32,411,406 of record NC_083768.1, read on the forward strand.
CTCTGCAGTACCGTGTAGCTCGTATAAACAGCTGCCAAGCTTGTAGTCCTCAGAAAGGTACCAGTTATTCTGGTGTTAGGCTAATTACAGGACACAAACTCTAATGGCTTTGTACATATCCTGACTCTGAGATGCTTCCAACCTGCTTATAACCTGCAGGTGCTACTTCTGCAAAACGCCCAGAGACAAAAAGGCAATTAAATTTGTTCGCTTACGGCTTGGCATAACCATTAAATATTTTGTCCTTCACTGGTAGAAACTCGAAGGTTTCTCTCCCTAGAAGCACAACAGCAGCATTCATAAGTTCTCTACAAGAACATTAACAGAGGAGAGAAAACAGTTATCTGTCCTTTGAAGAAGGATGACACAAACTAGCATATAAAAACACAATATATACAGGAAATATTTAAATATTATTCAACCAGTTACCGTTTCTGCTTACAGTACAGGAAGAGAGAATAACACAGAATATACAATACAGTTTATAAAAAGACCTCCAAGGAAAATGATCTGAAATAAACAGCATGCTTGTGAGAGCATATTTTTCCTCTCAGTGACAGGCAACCCTTTACTCTTGCTTTATTTATATCTGGCTAAAGTCAATAGCATAATGTGGATCAATACCCAGTGCTAATTCCTGTTCACCCCAGTTCAACCTGCCTCAGCTGAACCCAAATTCAGCTAAGTATGGAACCAAGAAGGAATTTGAACCAATTTTAGCCTCATGATTTCTCTGCAACGCATCAGGAGAGCTGAAGGAAGCCACACCTGCCGGAACGGACCCCTCCCCCTTCTGCTCCGCCCAATGAGTGCCCAGCATTACCGTGCACCTGGAGCACCTGTCCCCACAAATTACACGGTTATCTGCTGGGCCTCCTGGACATAATTACTCCCGCCTTAAAATTGATCTGATTAGGATCTCGGTTTCATTTGCTTTGCTAATTAAATATGCAGATGAATTCCGCACGTCTCCCTCTTTCATCATCATCAGTCACCACAGCCTCCCGACATCCGCGCCCCTCTGCCAGACCGCTGCAGGAGCAGTGTGCACTCTGCCCGGAGACGGCAGGAGGAAGCACAGACGTATGTGGCTTCTTTCAGCGGCGCCAACTACTGTCGACTTTCAGACAAATTCACAAACGTCAGTCCTAAACTGCTCTAAAACAAACAAACAAAACACAAGACTGGCAAATTAGCACCATTAAAGAGCTGTGCTGGGTTCATGGAGCTTGGATTCTGCCTCTGTAGAGGGTGTATGGCACTGAAACTGGCACGACTGACGGAGCGTCAGATGAATGAAGAGAGGGGAAGAGGCAAGTTAAATATTGGCCATTTAGACCCATCTGCCAGGTCTTATCACGTTTCTCAGATCTTTACTGAGAGGGACCCTTCTCGTAAATCACAACTTCTGACCTTTAGACAGCGGTAATGCCCCTGCTGTGTTAGACGCCAAAGGGGCAACCCTGTGCTTTCCAGGAGACAGACAAGACGGAAGCGCCCACTACAGGCTCAATGCCATGAATTACCCATGAGCCTCTACTGACAAGGACGGGAAGGTCAACCTCAGTCAGGCTGAAGGCCCAGCTTTTCATTGGCTTATTTTGGGAACGTTCCTCGTACGTTTTCTAGCACGTTCTATCAATGGGACGGGACACAGGGCTCCTGCTCTCTCTCCGGGACACCTCCACCCTCCCCCCACCCTGACAGAGCGGAGAGCTGGATCACGCACACCGCCGCTTAATGGACAGCCTGCCTCTTCAAACGATAATCGCCAGCTCCAGCGCGCCACACATTAACCACTAACATTCCCGCCATCTGCGCTGAATGGGTCCGCTAATTAGAACCAGAGCTGTACGGCGCTCTAATCACAGCCGCAAAAAGCAGAAACGTGCTTCTGACATTCATGCCTTACAGAGGACCACGTGCCAATCACACAGTAACGGCTGAAACACAGAGCAGGGATTTGCAGCATTTAGGTCAGCAATGCGTGCGCGTTGCGAGTGTGCCTAATGAGTGTGTATAATAAGCATGTATGGAGGATGAGGAAACAGGAATGTGTGTTATAAGGCACATTTCCAATAAGCTGAAGGGAATTGTCAGCGCTGTTTAGTAGTCTACCAGACACTTCTGCGTTTACTGCTTCCTACACCCTGGCCTCTGCCCTTTGACCCACAGGCGAACCACACTCCACCATGTTACCTGTCTTAAAAAAGTGATTAAAGGCCAGTGACAGCACTCTGAGTAACAGCATAAAGTGTGACTTTGACTTTTCATCACTTTCCCTTCTCTGTCAGCTCAGCATCCCCTAGCTGAAACCAGAGGTCTCTTCATTGAAGAAAGACCTTTCAATCCATCATATGCATGACTGAACCACATTTGAATTAACTTGTAGAATTAGCATAGAACTAAATTGTAGAATGAGCATAAACTAATTCTGTTCCCTTAAAAATGAAATGTGTTGGAGTAAAACTAATTAATATTAATACATATTGTTACAGACTGGTGGAAATGGCATTAACTCAGAGAGACATAAAAGAAAGTCGACATAATTAATGACAACGGAAGCAGCACTAACCCTTGCTAAAAAGAACAGAATATCATGTCTCTACCACAGACCAAAGCTTACACCGTGGAGTAGACAATGATTGGCTAAACAAGGTAAAAGCATAGCCTATTCTGCCTGCCATTTCACAGAAATTCTTACTTAACATGCGAATGCTGTGAACCTAAACTAACAGAACAAGACTCTTGGGTCATTACTGCTGGTGCTGTAAACGAGACGGCACTTTAAAATGTACCTTTGGCTGTCCTCATTTTGTGTGTGGTTAATGAAATACCTAACACTCGGATTATGATTTAAATACCTGTACACTTAAATTATGATAAAAACGTAACTAGATACAACCTAATTCCTCAAAGGTAATTACTAAGTAAACAGTGGGCGATTTATATTAAAACAACTTCATATTTACAGTGACCCTTCTTCTATTCAGTGTCTACACTGAACGGCCAAGTCAAATGCATTTGAAAGGTACACAAGTTTACAATGACTTTTTTTGGCTTTTGATAAACAATGATAGTGCTTCTAAACCACTTTTTCTAGGTCCCACTGTTATAGGAAACCTGTCTACATGATAACCAGTTTAAGATGCATTTACTGGAATTCAAGAAGGTTTGTCTATATCGGGGGGAAAAAGTGATACTGATAATCTGAGATTTTCACGCTGCAGATCGAACATCGTCAACTAACAGGAAAGCACAAAGGCAAGAGCTGATGAGAACATAAGTCAGGCTGCGAGGCTCTCTGGGAGCAATATCACTGATGACCTGCTCTCGGGAAAAGGCTTGTCACAGAAGGTAGCCTGCGAAACTTCCCACTATAAATAACTCCTGATAGTTGCAGCATCGTCCCCGTAGCATCACTTAAAAAGGAGAAGAGGAGGCCCGTTCCATTCTCCAGAGATGATGTAAAAATGAGAGATACTGAGTGCGCCTATCGCCCAGTGCCGTAAGATTGAGCCGGCCTGTTATCGCCGGTGCACCGGGTCTTCAGCTCAGTGGTGTGCTACAGTCACGTGCGGCTGTCTCTGCGTGAGGGTCGAGGGGCAAAACGCAGTCCTGGCTGAAGGGTTCTGTCTCAAGTGTCCAAAGTTTGTGCTGATGAAAGAAGCCACCACCAGCTCAGCGATACAAAAAATTGCCACGAGCTTCCTTTGAAACTGCTGACAGTGACAGGGGGGGGGGGGGGGGGGGCAGCACTCTCTGGACTTCTTCAACCTTTGAGCACCACAGCACTTAGTTAATGCCTGTTGAACAGAGCGAACTTCCCTATCTCTCCGTTTATCTCCATGACTTTTCACCCTAGTGCAATTCACTGCATCAGATAAGAAATACAAGAGTTTAGCTCTACAAGGTCTAAATATCACACAGGACTGTTCTCGAAAAAAATAGAAAAGGCTTACATTATAATGATTGTGTAAAGGACAGAAGTGCTGATAATGTCACCCATAAAATATATTATAATCACTAGAATAGTGATATACCTGTGTGACAAGGTTATTTACAAATAAACAGTGCTACTGTTTGTAGTAGGAAATGTACAAATGTTCATACATAGCTAGAGGATCATTCAGAATTGGCATATACACTAAGAATTACATGTGATAGTACTGAGCTAAACATCTTCTAGAATCACAGTGGCTGTAGGCTCTCCAAACTATGGATCCTCCTGTAAATATTTACATTTATCACCCCTAGAAGATAAAGTAGGAAGTTTAAAGAGCTCTGTCCTAATAGAGTCTTTCATCACAGTTTATTCTTTGTTTTCAGTGAATTTCCTCCAACAGTGATTATTTCAAAAGGGTTATAGCAGAGTGAAACGAAATAAAATAGCAATAGACTCCTTAAAGTAAACAGTTGGTCCAATTTATCTTCATCTTCCCCATGGGAAATTTGATCAAAGCAAACAAGGTGCCCTCAGGCGAACACAAGGCTTGCGAAGAGTGAATTTGAAGGATCAATACAGAGGCACACGGAGACCTGATACACTCACCCCAGTCCTTACTGGTGTCTATCTCCACCAGTCTGGTCTGAGGCACTTGGCAGAAGCACTCTTAGAAGGATGACTTACTAATCTTAAATTTTACACATGGAGGAATATTACAGAAGCATCCTGACCATCAAATCATATGCGAGATAACACAGGACCTGGAGCTTGAATTGTTTTTGCTTTGATGTAGAATAACTCTACGGTTAAGAGGCACAGATAATAGAACAGTGTAATACTGCCCCCGGTGGGTTAGGGTTAGGTTTCTTAACTACTGGAAAGATCAAAGCCAAACTTCTGAATCAGGAAATCCAGATTCAAGCCTTTGCAGTGCAGTTCCAGGAGACTCAAGGAGGTTTGAGATGACTACTAAACGTCTTCTGGGGTGCACTTCCACAAAAACAAAGACTTAAAAAGCCATGTTTCAGCTGCCTGCCAACACCTTACTCCTTTAGCTTAAAACAGGCTGGTAAATACTCACTGTGCTGCGAAGACAAACTTCACAGACCAAAACAGTGAAGAACAGGGTGGTGGTAAGTCCCTTCTATTACCCATATGAAGTGAGTCAGACTCATCGTGCCTTGGAGATGAGTCACAGGGACGGCTGACACACGGAGGAGGAAACGTGGGCCGTTGGGGCGAGAGGGCTCACTTCCACTCCTCACTTATAGGACCAGCACAGCCACAGCGGCAGAGTAACTGTCAGCAACGTGTCAAAATACACCTTGGTGTTCTCCAGAATCAATTAGCCCCGTTGTGACAGTTTTATGAGTGGGATTTGTACAAATACAAGGGGATGTGCAGACAAATAAATGCTACAGAACAACCTTGAGTCTCTCAGGAATGCAAATGTCAACATATCACTGCCACAGCCACTGTATCTGATGTGCATCTCCAGTGGCTTTGACAGCAGTGATTAATTAAGGTTTGTTTGCTTTGTCTATCATGGCCAGCTGGGGACCGCATGTATAATTCCTTTCAGGAATAATCTCGCGCCGGCTGCTTTTCAGTCTCTCAGAGAGAACATTACCCTTTCATCTCCACAATGAATGACCTCACATTCCCTAGCCCTGCACAATGAGGAAGCCATCCACCTCTATCCAAGGTGCTTTGATATAGAACACATACTCACACCACAGTAAAATAATGTCGCCTGCATTACAGCAATGCTCCCTCATATATGCCTGAGTAGGAGCAAAATGGATATGAAAATACATCCAGTCTGGACCTGCCAGTAGTTCCAGTAATGGACCTCTTTATGACTTGGCAGGAATAAGGAGAGTGTGATTGATTTCCATGGATCGATATCCATGCTTCCCCTTTATTTTTGCTGAGATCATGTTTCACGCAAGAGGAGGCCTACCATAATGGTGAAAGTCCATATGCAGGGTTTGCTGAACCTTCACCCCAGGCTGACATAACGGAATGCACAGCCCAAAACACATCTGTATTTCCACACCTGAGGGGGCTTTCACTCCAATTAATCCAGGTATGACTACTTAGACAGTGAATGTAAAGTCTGAAGCTTGCAGGACAAGCCACATATTTATAAAGGATCTGAGTAGAACAGCTGATCCAGGATCAGTTTTTCTGCTTTTAGCTCATAATGTATAAGGTCAGTATATGAATATCCCTGATCCCAGATCAGCACTTCTGCTCTGATGCTTTAGGACACAAAACTACTGTACAAAGAGTGTCTGTAGACATCAATAGTACTGAACTGTATTGGCTTCCACAACCCAGCTGATGGATGTACTTTATTCCATCCACTGAGGCGACATTAATGAAATTATGTCAATGATTGATTCCTTTAAGAGTTAATCCAGCTTAATTCTTGGGCAAAGAAAATATATGATCCTTCACTTGCACATTAAAAATTATTCTGACACCATAGCATTAATTCAGTAACAATTGAAAGTGTCTTAAAGCTTCACTGAGGGCAATGGCTAATTTCATAAATCACTATTTATGGGCGACATGGCTCAGGCAGTAAGAGCAGTCGTCTGGCAGTCGGAGGGTTGCCGGTTCGATTCCCCGCCCGGGCTGTGTCAAAGTGTACCTGAGCAAGACACCTAACCCCCAAATGCTCCTGACGAGCTGGTGTTGTCTGCCTTGCATGGCAGCCAATCACCGTCATTGTGTGAGTGTGTGTATGAATGGGTGAATGAGAAGCATCAATTGTACAGCGCTTTGGATAAAGGCGCTATATAAATGCCTGCCATTTACTATGACCCTTTATTTAATGTTTGTACTGCGTGAGACTGTAGTTCAATTAGACCCATTTCATCAGCTGCCCCTGGTCTAAATAAATCTGACCGCCTACATTATCAAGATCTCACCAGTGAAACAAAGCCTGCTTTTGAACATGACAGCATCTCTCCACTTTCCTGCTAAAGGGTGTGGAAGGACCCCTCTGCCTCACGAGGAATATCAATTAAACACAGACAATCCGTTGAGAATTTCTGTCAGGAAACCACAATACTCACCATCACAAGAGCCCCGTGGTGTATCCAGGCACATTCCACCATGTTTGAAATGAAGAGGGTAGTTTTAGGAGATGGCAGACATGAAGAAAAGAACATGACAAGTCAGATTTCTCAAAAGTGTTCTTGACAAGTAATGTGCCTTTAGCCCAGTTACATTAGTTAGCATTAATAACTTTTAACACAATTTGTATTATTTCAGTCAGCTACATGTGTTTGTGAAGGGGCACCGTCTACTCATAGCAGGTAGCCCCTGTCATTTTACAAGATGGATATGGTATGCAGGCGTTTTAAGGTAAGTTCAATTAAATACTCATGCAAATGTATTAGTTCCACATTTACACATCACAGAGTTCTATTAGTATATTCTTCCAGTGAGAGGAGCTTTTAAAGCCTTGAGATTGGTCGGAGATGCAATGTACTACATCGAAATAAAAATTACACTGCGTAAAATTGACATGAAAGTGACTGTTGATTCTGCCAAGCAAAGCTGATGCAAAAAGAAAGTATTGACGTGTAAGGAAATCTTAAAGAGAAAACATAAATTGGGATTATTTTATTGATTGAATGATTATGTATAAATTATATAATGATGTGCTCACACGTAATTTAAGGGGAATATTCGTAAATCTCTGGTTGTAGCCCCATCGGATTGTTGATTAATGTAGCGTGTTGGCGCGCGTCAGCGAGGTTAATCATAACGCCTCCACCCAGCGGTGGAGCCTGTCCGGTGGGCTCGTGTTCACCACAATGCTACAGAATTTCGTAATAATTTTTAAAAAAGAAATAACCACATTTGTTTTCATTATAACCTAACATCAACTACTGGCATATTGTCAACACGGAAAGTAAATTCGAAAAGCGCGATCAGAACTGAAATGAATAACTAAACAACAGATCCCTCTCCCTACACAACTAAATAGCTATATCGAAAACCATGTTAAAATATAGAGTCTTGTTAAATGGATAACCATGTTCAAATATATTGTGATTTATGTTAAGAAAGTAATAACAAAGAATGTAATTACAGTAAGCAAAAAGCGAGGGACGCGAGCGTTAACCAAGTGAGTGAACGAAGGCACTTGTTTGTCTACTGTAGATCGCAATTTCAGCGAAGTGGTCCCCCATGAAATCAACATATTTGAAATAAAACAAAGCAATGATAAGCGGTAAAAACATACACTGTTCAATAATTACTTATTGCTTTTACAACAATGTATTATATACTAATAATAACTGTATTAAGCGGCAAGACTATTCGAAATGTGCATTGTTGGTCTCCAACCCTTCCCCCTCCTATTAGCGGAACACTTGTCAAGGGGTCGAAAATTCAAATAATTCCTTTACATAGGTAAACTTAAAATGTGGCAATTAAAGAATATGGAGCGCTCAATAACTCAGAAGCGCAAGTGTTTATTCGTTACTTTTTAAAAAAATCGTCCCAGAACAGTGCAAGCCACAAAAGACTGCAGTGCATCGAGTGCTGTATACCAACTGTACAATCATACAGATGTCACTTTAAGCGACAAACGCGAGCGTTTTTGTATACCTGTCTCTGGTCCTCCGTGGTAAGCCGCTGGAATATATCAGTGGGGGCAAAACGTGGATGTTACAATCGCCCAGCAAGCAGTGCCGCGAGACTTGCGGGAGCCCACCTCACGGGAAAGAGGTAAAAGAACTTCACACCTGCAAAACATTCCAGTTTCATTCTGTACGAGCCCCCTCGTAACCCCCCCGTCCACAACCGAACCCTTAGATATCACTCCGCCTCCTTTGTGTACAATTGGCTACACTCAAGCCAGACGTTGCCATCTGTTAAGCCACGCCCACTAAAGGCAAAACTTGTTACATTAAGAACAGAGAAAATCATTCCCATTGGCCACTATAACCGTCAATTTAAGTCTCTTGGGCATAATGTGGACTCGTATTGGTCAAAATTTCACTGTGCATGTATAATGATATGGTAAAGAAGCATTATGTGTGCGTAACATCGTATTTCTTCCTTAACCTTGGCTATCCCGTCAGAAGCCAGGCGCTGTCAGTACGAACAGCGTGAACAATTTTTCTGAGAGAAGGCAACAACCAAGGCTGATAATACAGCTGATAACCTGTTTATGTGTTATTTTAAAAGATAACTAAAAAACCGAAGAATTTCGTTCTCACCCAGCTTTATGAGGGAATACATTGCTTTACACATACATTTCATCTTTAATTAGCCTATCATTTAATTGATCCATTCCAGTCACTGAAGTCACTGTAGAAACATCAATTTTCTTTGAACACAGACATGCAAATAAAAAAAGCAGAGCAGATGCGCATTCCTCGCGTGAAGCAACAGTATGCTTGAAAAATGCAACTGGGTAGTTATAAGGACACAACGGTTACTTAGATCATGTTCAGTGCATAAAAAGAAGAATTTTAATGACGATCAGCCTTGGAATAAATGCATTAGGAAAGCTCATCAAGCCAATCTTCAGTGCTGTGGTCTTTTCAGTGCTATGTTGTTCTCTGTCTGTTCCAAGATTAAACGGTGTACCAGTCAGTCTCCCAACCATTTGAACTGCTTCTCATTTTTAATTACGGAACAGCCAGCACCTCCATTGAAATAAATAAAAAGCTACCAAAACTATTGAATCGGACAATTGAATTGAATCCACTATTGAATTACGGAACATGAAAAATGTAATCAACATCCACATTTTGCTTATCAAGGTGAATTTATTTATTTTTTAAATCACAGGATGACTCATTATACTACTATGCTGTTGATAAAGTGACAAATCACAGTTACTTGGCTACAGGTCAGAAGAATGTGTGTTTAATATACTTTAAGCAGGGGAAATGTAACTGCTGACCATCTCCAAACTAGTTTCAAACCAGTTTGACCAGCTAAAACCAACTGGACCAGTTTAAAGTGGGGCAATGCTGTTGTGGATACTGGATAAGGGAGTCTGCTAAAGGCCTGAAATGGAAATCTGAAATATAGCTATTGTAAAATAAAAAAATACCCTGGTGAAAGATGGGGGGAAAGGCCTAAATAAATCACATGTAAATATAAGCCATTAAGATGAATACAGATTTAAGCGGAAATTAATCCTTAAAATCTAGTACAAAGCACATTCCTGATATACTTAGCACCAATGAGCTGTCCTTTAGGATAACTGCAATCTTCACACCAATATATAAATAGAATATACTAGCCTCTGCAACTGTGTAACAGTCAGATATTGGCATATGTATGTCAATATCAGATACACTTGCCATATTTTAGCAGATAGATCACAGAGCAACAGTCACTATGGAAGCAGGTGCCTTTGTGTTTTCCTCTCACAATTTCTGCATATGTATTGAAACAACCAATTTAGATAAACATAGCTTCAACTTCTAATTAATTGAACGAATGGCTCCAGGTAAGACAGCAGAAGATGAATGCCAACATGTCTCACCTGTTGCAATGGGATTGCATTTTTTAAACACATTTCTTGGCTGTTGCATACTTATTTTATCATGGCAGAGACTGGATAAGGAGCTTAAGGAACATGCTACAAGTACAGAACAGCTCAGTGTTGCTTTCTCTCTGTGGGTAACTCCTCCTGTTGAGCGTGAAGTCAGTCGGGAGTGCTATCCTTTATTGTGATTAATAACCCAATGCAATTCTGACCTCCGACCTCTTTCTCACTGTGTACACTGGGGATGACTTAGTCATGGAAGGAAAAGCCCGGTGAAAATAAACTATGATAGACATAAACCTCACCTTCACCATGCCCTTGCTTCCGTTAACATTTGATGGATGCTAACAATCAAAATTTGCATGGCTTTCCCATCAGACTTCAGTATACAGGGGAAAAAGGTCACAGTATTAATCCAATGCTCTCCAAATCAAGAGCCCTGCAGCTAATTACAATGCAATTATGTAAAGACCCCAGTACTGAGCTATGAAATAATGATCTCCATTACTAGATACAACATATGCTGTATCAATATTATTGGAAAGTTACACGTTTCTATGTTATGAAAAATAAATAAATAAAGATATGTATTAGAATTTTGCATTTAACAGGTTCGCCTCACAGCAAGGAGGTCCTGGGTTCGAATCCCCGTCGGCCGGGGCCTCTCTGTGCGGAGTTTGCATGTTCTCCCCGTGTCTGCGTGGGTTTCCTCCGGGTACTCCGGTTTCCTCCCACAGTCCAAAGACATGCAGGTCAGGCTGATTGGAGAGTCTAAATTGCCCGTAGGTATGAGTGTGTGAGTGAATGGTGTGTGTGCCCTGCGATGGACTGGCGACCTGTCCAGGGTGTATTCCTGCCTTTCGCCCAATGTATGCTGGGATAGGCTCCAGCCCCCTGCGACCCTGTTCAGGATAAGCGGGTTCAGATAATGGATGGATGGATGGATTTAACAGGTTACATTTGACATACAATACCTTCATACAGATTAATATTTACTGAAGCAGTTCAAATGTAAAACAACAATACTCCACCAAGGAACTGGGAATCATCAGGTGAAAAATCTTCATGTTCGTAAACATTTATAGTTTGATGGCTGATGCAAAGGGCTGGAGACCAAGCCATGTTTTTCTTAAATGTTCTTAAACCTCTTATTAAATACCTTTTTATCTTAATTTCTTTTACCTTTTTTTGTCTTTGTATATAAAATGTGCCATGTAAATAAACTTGCCATGCCTTGCCTTGCCATACCAAAGTAATGTTTTAAATCATGGCTTGCAAGCAAAGCTATACTCAAAACCTTTACCTTCTTAACCTCATTATTATATTCGCACCCAGAAATGTCCAAGAATGAACAGAAAGTTATTAATAAAAAGATGCTGTTGTCAACTGTCAGCACATATGGTCTCCATCACTGCAGCAAACACACGTGTACTTGCATTAATGGGTAGTATAATTTTCTTCAGGATGTGTCCGCATCTAATGTGTGTCAGTATCTAAACAATAGGATTCCCCTGGATTTTGCAAAAACAGGTTTGTCAGGCATTTCTCATTAAGTATGCAGTCACTGATGATGTTGTCAAGGCCTATGCTGAAAAGGCTTTCAGTTGTGATCCCAGCACTGCCCAATAAATAGCACTTGGCTTTGAGCCTGTGGTGCATTTCGACACCAAAATATCGCCAACATCCTGATGCATGTGCAGCAGAAGCCCGGGTTCTGGGCTGGCTTCACAGATTAAATAACGCTTGGACCTTGTGTCACTACTATTGTGCTATTTTCAAAAACAAAGACAAGCATGACCTGTTTAGCAGTATGGCTGAAATGTTAGGTGGTTCATTTAAATGTGTTTCAGAAGAAGTCAACCCTGGGAGTATCCAGCCACATGCTGGCTGGTTGTATGATTGGAATTTTCTGTGGCATGCGGGGCTTGCTCATGTCCTCGTCTCTTAGACGCTGCTCCCATTCTGGGGGTCATGCCAGGAGGCAGAGGACAGTCAGCCAGGTCACATTGCAGCCCATGACATTTTCCCTGAATGACCTCTGAATGCAATAAGCTGGTGTACATCAATATGATAAGGGGAGCACTTCCAGTGCTTCGGGAAAATAGGAAGGCAGTAAATATAACGCAATGGTTGAAAACAGCTCCTTTTATTGGTCTGCTTAATGTAATTGAATGGTTGGGGAAATCACCTTGGTCTCCATGTATGGTACTGGTACATGAGACTACTATTGTTGTTTTATGTGTTAAAAGCCTAAATGCAGAAACAATGCATATTCTTTACATATACCGGTATAAAAAAAATATATACAATGCAATCCAGTAATAAATAAATAATAAAATAAAAAATAATAAAGAAAAAAAACTAAAACAGAAAAACAGGATTTTAGAAAACTGTCACAGCAGCTAGGAGCTCTCACTTGAAAAGCCCCATGTCCCTTTGTTTGGTCTGTTGACTGGGGTACATGAAAAGGGCCTTGCAGTCATTTTGAAGTGCTCATAAGGTCAGAATTGTAACCAGGAACAATTCAAAGTCTTGCCGTAAAAATAATACGTTTGAAACCAATTCTGTATGCAACAGATTACCAATGTGACATACCCAAAATTGGTGTGATATCTCCAAATTGGTGTCTATATACTCTCATTAGGGGCTAAATTTTACATCAGCTGAAACTGAGAAACTGAAAAATTATGTAGAGTTCTTACAAACATACGGTGCACGTTTCAGTAGGGGGCATAGTTTTATTCCATTCTCTTCCTGTGGAGATACTGCCACCTTGTGATGAAGTCTTTGCACACACATCCTGTATTATGGGCCACACAGATAATGCAGGTTTGTGTTCAGAATATGATTATTTATCTAATCAGCAGATCACATCTGGGCCAAATATACATTTAAGGTATTTTTATTTCTTTTCTTACGAGTGAAAAATGTTCTGTTGTGTATTTTTAACACAGATCTGTATTTGAAATACAATAAACATTGTTTTTAGGTGTTATAAAATACTAATACAAATACAGTAACATACATGCAAAAATAATTTACAGAAAGTATAAGAGCAGTTTGCTTGAGACTGTCAGAATTGCAATAGTTTGGGATTTAAAATACAGGAAGAGCTGAAAATACAGGAGCATTTGAAGCTTTGTTTCAAGTAACTTATTTTTAAGGGTATTTGTATTGTGCTGTTTTAAAATACATTTGCAAAAAAAGAAAAAGAAAACCACAACACTGAAAAAACGCCCTGTACAGGGCGTCACTCATCACTGAAGGCGTAGGTGCCGAGAAGCTGCTGCTTTTTGTGGGTTTATAATTCCGAGTTTGTTCCTTGTAGGCTATTCTTAGGCTGATTAAAGTTCACTTCTGATTGGTCATGTGATCTTGAATGCTGACAGCGAGGAAAAGGCTTCATTTTGCGGTTGGTTTATTGTTCAATATAACTCTGCAATAAAAGCTAGTCACCATCTATCCCTCAATGCCACTGTTTATGCTGGATATTCTTTATACTGTCTCCACTTGCTGTGATTTAAAATGCATTTCTCCCTTCAGCTGAAAATCAGAAGTGACATCTCCATAGTGCAATACTCGCTAGGAAAATGTTATCTGACAGTTGCACAGTAAATTATGATTTTTTTTTTCATCCATATCATAAATGATCCTGACATTGCAGCTTTGTGATTCTGAAGTTGTTGAAGTTATACATGATCCTAATGTGCTTGGTTCAGCACCGTCATTAGTGGGGAGAAAGGTGATGTTAATTATTTTAGTGTTTTTGTCAGGCTGCATCCTTTTTTAATGCTGCATTGGCATAAATACAAATTTCACTAATCTTCATAGGCAATTGAATAACCTGTAAGATATGGGTATGTGCAGTAGTTTTCTTGGAATGTTTCTTGTGAACAGATGACTTCAGGTTTTGGTCTGTTTTGTAAATAAATTATACATTTTAATGCTGCTCTCAAATTTATTTAAGCAGGTGTTAACTATTTACAAGTGAAGTACTTTTTTCTCCACTGATTGTCACTCATTACTATGATATAAGGAACAAAATTAGTTCACAGATGTGGATCCATTTGAGAAGATTGAGTATCAAATGTCACGTGTAGCCACTGTAGTTCTAAAAACAAAAAATGGGCCTATATTGAGACAATAGTGACTACTCATTATTGTCTAAATAAGACTATTTATTTATTTATTTATTTATTGTGTTGGAGATGTTGGAAGCCCTATAGGCAGGGATAGGTTGGGACAGTTCCAAGGGCCCTGACTGACAGGACCCCTCAAAAAATATTAGAACATAGGATTTTCTGGGGTTGTAGGGCCCAATGTGAGATCTTTTCATTGGGGCCGAAAATGTCTGTCGGTGCCTCTGCCTACTGGGGTTATCCTCACCAAAAAAACTAAATGACGATAATTGAAGAATTTGTTTTTGGTCATCTGTCACTCACCGTATTACTATAGGGTGCGGTAATGAGGTGCTTGGTTTCCCATGGCATGAACACGGAAGTCAGCAGACGTTCATTAGCAGCCATTGTTGTGTTAACTTGGCAATGAGCCGTATGCAATACCACGTCTTTCCAGCAGAGGTCCCCCTGAATGAAGAATAAATATTTTTCCAGAAGCAGCCATTTACAGCGGGCCCCGTTTCATAAATTTCACTTAAGGTTTTCCATTACTTCAGATGAACGCATTCCGCGTTTCGCGTCCACGTGTGAGCAACAATCAGCATTGGGGTGTACACGAACGTACACGTACATGAACGTGAGCATGCACATGGACTTATTTATAACGATAAAGGCCCATAGTTCTGTTGCTGAAGTAAGGTGTAGGCGGTAATGTCTGTTTGCTCAAGTTATCTGTGTGGGATGCAGAATTACTCGGTCTCTGGACTGAAGTAGCTCTTAGATCTTAGTGTTTGCATAGGATGCTGAATGGTTGTGCTGATGGGGGAGGGGATGGGGAGGTTGAATGTTTAGGCTAAGTTATACAAATGCCGTCAGTGATTACATAAGAAAATCGAGGTCTATGCGGTTCTCTAATTGGTCTTCTCCACAATTAATAATATTCAGTGCTCGAATCAAAGTACTGAGTGCAGTACATTCATAAATCACTGAAAAACTACATTGACGTTTCATATTATTTTAAAGCATCACATACATTGCATTTTAAGATGTTCACTGTAGCAATGTAATAAATTAATATGCAATGCCCAAGAGAATATATACAGTAGAATGCAATTCCTCACATTAGAAATGCTGTTATAATTAAGACTAAAACAAAATCAACTCAGAAATCATCTGGCATTCTAAAATGTGAGATTTTTATGATTTAATCAGTTGGGTTCCCATTCATTATATTTATATGTGCCACTTATTAATGTCAAGGCAACCTTGAAAACACCAAGTTCACAACTTTGATGTGTGATGATGCTCTACGGTTGGGCTCTTTATCAAAGAAAATCCATGCAAAAATGTTTCCACTGAGATAAATATATGCTGGCATCAATAACACTGCAGTCCAATGAGATTATTTTCTTTGCAGATGTAAAAAATAAATTAATGAAATGTAAAAAAAAAAAAAAAATCAGCAGACTGTAATCTTATTTGGAATGGGTCTAATCAGATTTCTTTCCCAGCAGCAAAAACCTGACTCACAATTTTGAAAACATTTATATGCATGAATATGACACCTAATAATGGAAATAATTTCCAGAGTTACACAGATTCTGACATTTTAGACCATGGGAGGTGACATTTTCATGAAGGGGAAATAGGATGATAAATTGCCTTAATCCAAGGCAATTTACATTAACATTTATGCAAATAATATCTTATATTGCTGAATATTAATAACATTATTCAGTATCATTAGTATATTGTCAGCATTTAGTAGATGCTATTAACCAAATGGTTTAGCAGCTTGCTCAAGGGCATAATAGCACAGGCTCACCTGGGAAAGGAACCCACAACCTTGGGAGTTGCAAGCCCAGATCCCTAACCACCATGCTACTGTGAAAACACAGTGATATCACAACAACTTTGATGTGCGATGCTGCTCAATATAAATGTACAGTTTAAACACAACATTAAGGGCCAGGCACACGTAAGAGCCTGTTTTGCAGACACAGATTAAGAGATGCCCCCTTTCCAAAGCTTAATTATGTTTAATCTGTGTCCGCGAAACCGGCTCTTACATGTCTTACATCTTAAACTGTGTAACTATAAGTGCCTACAATAAAAAAAAAAGTCAGTCAAAAAGTACATCTGAATATAAGATACAATCATCTTACATGAATACAAGAAATATTCTACAATCAATTTGCAAAAACTGAAGGTATGGATGAATCAAGAAAGGCTGGACTGGACATTGAAGAGGCACAGAAAGAGGCCTGTAACATTATTGACAGGTTTTTCACGGCCCTGAAATGACTTTTATTGCTGATATTTGATGACATGACCTTTGTTGATATTCTGACTGATAATTCTGTTGTCAGAGTTATTGAAATATCGATGCATAGATGGCCTTTGCCATTCTTCTGAGAAAAAAGTCTTCTGACTCATCTGCAACATTGAATTTTTTATTCCAGAGGCAAAAATCTTTATTTTTCGTCTGTTGAAAATGCAATTTCTATTCGTGACCCACGATAAAAGTGCATGGCTTGAGTTCCACATGTCAAAAAAAAAAGGAATAATTACTTGCCGATCGTTAGATATTTGCAAATGCCTCTCCCACAGAGTGCAGCGCCCGGCATCCGTCAAGATTCATTAGACCTACAAATTATCACTTGTAAATGAAACTATTAATTACAAA
The DNA here is from genome assembly GCF_963514075.1 of Conger conger. Classification (NCBI taxonomy): domain Eukaryota; kingdom Metazoa; phylum Chordata; class Actinopteri; order Anguilliformes; family Congridae; genus Conger; species Conger conger. Next base: position 32,428,688 of record NC_083768.1, read on the forward strand.
CAGGGTTTTTCATTCTGTCAGGAGCATTTAATCGCTCTTGTGCACTCCCAAGAGCAGACAAACAAACTGCTTCTTCAATTACAGAGAGCTACAGTAATGGCAGGCATTCTTTAGAGAAACAGGAGTGTGGAAATAAAGGGGTGAGTCAGGGAGGTCCTAAAGGAACAGCCACAGTGAGAAGCAGAGTGCTGTTCACCAAGGTACACACCTTGAAATGTAAATCAGCAAGATGAGCTTAGATCTAAGGAAAACAATCAGCAAAACACTGTACAGCCAATTAAATCTCCCAACCTACAGCGCGAAGACCTCTTCTACAATGGTTCATCAACTCAGTGAGCTGCAGAGTAATGTCAGGTGAGTGCACACTAGGGTAAGTGTGAGGTATAGCCACTTATGTCAGGTGTGTGCACACTAGGGTAAGTGTGACCTGTACTCAGTGAGCTGCAGAGTGATATCAGGTGAGTGCACACTAAGGTAAGTGAAACATGCTCTCTGTATGTCTGTGTTCACTGTTTGGAAGGTCTGGTTATGAACCAGATAAATAAACATGCGAGAGCTATAACTGCAGCACAGAAGACACTTAAGTTTGCCTGTGAAGATAGCCTTATTGTCCAGTTGTGATCAAATATTCCAAAAACAACTTATAGTGAATAAAAAGAAAACCAATGACTACAAGACTTTGATCAGATTAACATGGAAGTGGTGATCTTAGAATTAGGTACTTATACACTCACAGTATATGCATAACATCATGTATGTGCACTATACACTATCATAGTTCATCCAGACTTTGTCCTCCTGAGAAGGCATTAAATAATCACTCATGCTTGCGGGTTGAGAGATCTTCAGGAAAAGTGTTTGGGGAAAAGGCAGTCCAGGCACTGCTCTGAAGATGAGGTGGCTTAAGAAGGCCTGTTTCCTAATGTTTGTCTTTGAGAGAGGAGTGGCGGAGACTCACAGCAAACAATAACAACAGCCTGACCTCCTGGCTTTGCAGCTCAGCTTCAGTACATAAATATGATCTGGGTACTGTAACAGCAACACCATCTACCAAAATACACTGACTATAGAGCTGGATGGCCCCAAAATACACTGACTATAGTGCTGGATGGCCCCAAAATATACTGACTATAGAACTGGATGGCCCCAAAATATACTGACTATAGAACTGGATGGCTCATCCTGTAAAGACTGGCTTCTAATGCATGAATGGACCCCACATTCTGGTCCCAGTACTGGCAGCAGACACACAAGGCAATGCACAATTGGATCTACTGCAGTGTCGCTGTGGATTGGGAGGGTTTCGTGAACTAGGATGACAACATGTAAATATGCACTAGTGATCCATACTGGTTGATGAGGCATATTACATGTCTTCCACTGACTCATGGCTGTGTGAGCGTGCCATAGAGACTGCAGTGTTGTAAGAAGTGGTGGCTGACATCACATGCTTTAGAGAGCTGAGAGCACATGCTTATCTAAGCTCTCTTGGGTTGATTACAGAGGCTGCAGCAATTAGCAGCTGATGATAAATACTGTATAAACCAGGAGAAAAATAATAATACATAAAAAATTTATTTGGTAGCTGTTTATTATTTATGATCTATTCATAAAATCTGTCTATGTCTATGTATCCATGGTAATATGATGCATATCATTATTTGTTTTCTCACTGGGCCCCAAATACAGTGCAGTCCAAAAGTATTTGGACAGTGATGCAATTTTTGTTGTTTTGGCTCTTTACTCAAGCACATTGGATTTGAAGTGAAACAATGAATATGAGACTGCCAACTTTAATTTGCTGGTATTTGCATCCATGTTGGTTGAGTTACAGCCCTTTCTATACATAGTCCTCCCATAGTCCTCAAGGGGCCAAAACTAATTGGACAATTGGCTGCTCAGCTGTTTCCAGTCGAGTTGTTGGATCATTAGTTCATGCACAAAAAACAGCAATACTGCAGATCTGGAGAAAATATTCAAGACAGTGTTTATCTTCATTAATCATTGAAAGCATTAATAGCCTACAATCTACACTGCTATATGGACACATATAGCACCCTATATAGTCCCTTTAACACTGAAGCAATCTCTGGGTAAGTTATAACTTAATATCTCCTTGCTAATATTTATTTTCCATCTGGTTGTATGCATGAGGTCAAACGGGTGGAATTATAAGAATAAATGAGATAATATGAATAATTAACAAACATAACCATATGGTTATAATTATGGAACAACACATTTGAAGAATATTATTGGCAGCATTTTAATCTGTTATTCTGCATAAAGATACAGCTCCCCCCCCCCCCCCCACCCCCACCCCCCTTTCACAGGTGGGATCTTTCCTCTACTGCCAGACTTTACACCCTCACTTCATACTGCACAGCTCTGAAAAACATTTCCTGTGTGCAGTGGAAACAGTTTTGTTCAAATTGCTGACTCATGCTTTGCATAGAGCCCATTATAGCCATTTCACAATCATGATATCATTTCACACATTTGTTTTTTTGTACATTTTAGTTTATTATACCTAGAACAGTGCCTGCAGCAGACTCTTGAACCTACAAATGAAAACCAGCATTTGCAGGTTCAAGAAAAGAAACACATTTCAAACAGCAAGGAAATTTGCTGACAATCGAACACTAAATTGCACATTCTTATTATGTACTAATAAGATGGAGGATACTACATTACAGCATTGTGCTTTTTAATTATTAATTCTAAATGTGCAGTTAATTCTGAACATATTGTAACCTGTAACCAATTTCAAAATGGCAATAGTAATCCTACCTTTTTTACTGGGGGTTTAATTGTTTCAATGTACTGTAATGGCTTTGCATCCAGTAATTGTGTACAGTACTATTACTGGATGCAAATTTTAAACTGTTTACAGTAATTAGCCTTTCTAATGAGAACATTTCAAAATGTAAACACAAGAAAAAAACAAACAAACAACATTTGCCTACTCTGAGAACACACTCTGAAATTCACAGCTGATTTTAGCTTCTCCTTTTATTCACTGCTAAAGAAGAACCGCATTGTGGTCACATGGAAGAAAGACATGGAAGCAATGTTTTAATCATTGTCATAACGCTGAACGTAGATGGAGAAAGACAAAACCACAGGTCCACTACGTTATCCTATGGGATCATTTAGCTGAGTGCAACAAGGTGAAGGGCTCATTTCTCCAAACTTATAAATAAAAATCTGAACAATCCAAGGGTCCTTTTCTCAACTGTTGACAGCATGATAAATCCCACCACTACAAGCCCTCGTGATTTCTTCACAAATACTAAATGTAATGAATGTTCTACCTACTTCAGAGATAAGATCACGACAATCAGAATGAACATTAGTCAAACAAGGTCGGAAAAAATATTTCAGAATGTATTACTCCACACTGTGAATCCACTATGCACTCTTTTACTTTGGCTGATGTGGAAAAGTGCTTCCGGAGTTGAAATCCTCTACTTGTTCCCTCAATCCCATCCCCACTACATTTTTCATAACTCCTTTTGACTGTCTTTTCAGTATTAGCTATAATGAATCACTACTTGTTGGCAGGCACATTCCCTGGTGCACTTCGATTGCAATGGTTAAACCACTGCTCAAAAAAAGCAACATGGACTTTTCTGTTATTAGTAATTACAGGTCCATATCCATATCCTGCCTTTTTTGAGTAACATATCAGAGAAATTGGTCTTTCTTAATCCGTAGACATTTGTAGACACATCTTTTCAGCCTCGCTTTTACCTAAGGTGCGTCTTAGTGTGTTAACATCTTGAGGGGGTTAGGCCCACTTCAGCAGTCTTGTCTGGGACTGAACCTTGAGGGACTAACTTCTTTGAGGATTGGTTGCCCATGGTCATGAAGAACCCTTGACCAGTCAGATATGATCTGAAACACCTAAGAACCATGACAGAGAGGCCAACCCAATTTTTGAATTTACTAGAACTTGTTTAGGGGGTATATCTAGCTTATGCACACATCTTGCATAAAAACATTTATTTCATTCAATCTCAATGGACTTGCTCGTAAAACTTGTAGCAATTAATATATCTTCCAATCAACAACCTTGACCAAGATTATGTCAAGCATTTAAAAATGTCAAACTTGCTACCATTTTTTTTGTATTAAGAATGCAATTTTTTAGCTAATTGTTTAACTCACAGAGGAACAACTATGTTAGCATCTAATATTAGTGGAAGGCTCAAGAATTGTATCACATTAACAAAGAAAGATCAATGTATTGACACTGGATGTGGTAAACTAATGTTAAATACAGAAGCTTCCAGTAATATGTCAAGAAACACCTGTTAATGACACTCCATTTTTCACACTTGTGACACTAACATTAGCCAATTCAAGGGACCAGTCTGCACAAATCCAAATTCACAGTATCTTCAATAAATTATTTACATATATCAGATACCCATGAAGGTACTATGAAAAGCAGAGAAGTCATGCTTTTCAACATATTATTCTTTCAAACTGAATACTGTTTGATTAAACACACTACTGACCAAAGTGTGAGTTGTACAGGTAATGGAGTATTTCATTGAACAGGCAAATTGATAATTGTAGTTCAAAACACCCTGGCTCTTTTGAATTGTTGGTAAAGAACACCGATTTTTTGACCCCCAGGAAAGAACATTATACATACATGTTTCATACATTAGTACCAAAGGATGGGACTAAATATAGACTTTGACCCACTGGAAAATCTATCAGTGGTAAAATATTAATGGCCAGGCCAAAGTCTGAATATAGATAGATTTATACATAAGCAAGCCAGGCATTTTAAAAGGGAAAATATACGTATAATTTGAAAGCATGACACAACCTAATCATTTAAAAATGAAATCACTATGCAGTGACAAAAATACTATGTTGCTTCCACAAGCAGTAATTATTTGTTACATATCATATTGCTAGGTTTCATTTTGAACATATAAAAACAGCAACTGGCAGCAAAAATCTGCCTTCTGGCACAAACATAAGAAAAAAACATGTATTTTTAGACACAGTACGTTCTATTAGACTTGGTTTTGGTTCAATCGAAGTACTAAAACTAGTGACAATCCCGCGCCTTCAATGAGATACTGATTTTATTTTAATTATTCCAGCCCTTAGACTGAATCAGTCCTTATGATAAAAACTATTACTATCTTATGAGAACATTACACTTTTAACAAGCAAAAAAACTTGTCTACATACTCTGCCTCTATTTTCTCAAATAATAATTTTTTTTGCTTTGAGGTTCGAACAGTAATGCCCAGAGACCCCATCCTGGTCTTTATGGAAAAGTTTAGATACATACATTTTACTTATACATAGTCACTTGGGGTGAAAATATTGCAAATACTTATTTATAGTGTGAGTGAACATCCATTGTAAATGTTACAAAACATATTATTTACTGACATTGGTATGAGCAATTTTATACATATACTGTAACATATATTGTAAAATGATATGTATTACAACATATATTGTACAATACAGCATATGTATAAAACTGCATATATGAAGTCAATAATTTGGATTTATTTTACAATATATACTGTTTATTTGAACATTACTTTTTGCAGGGGGTACCTTTGGGCTATGATTTCTACCTGATAGACAGTACATTACCACAAAAAACATCAAATGATAACATTAGATAAGTAATTGCTAACTCAAAATTCAATTAATTAAATAATATACGGGAAGCTGTCTTTAGCCTTCCAGTTACAGTTATTTCATATCGATTGGGCCATTTTCATGAGCAAAGGTATATAGACAACCTATTTATGAACGAATAATTTTAGTCAATGCATCAATGGGTATTTTACACTGCGTCATTTAGAGGTCCCAAAACTGTTACCCTTTTTACAAAATTGTGCAATAAACTTTTTGGAGAGACACTTCAAATGCCAGTGCTCTCGAGTTCCCCATCGTCCTCAGTGGCGTTTGATTGGGAGATCATTACCAGCTTTTCCCTGTTGAAGTATTTCCATGGCGACCCTCGAGGTGGCTTGTTTGAGGCCCCCGCCCCTGGCTGGGTCGTGGGCTGCGGTGCTTGTCCCTGAGATACACCCTCGCCTGTGACCACAGTTATGGGGGCGCCAGTGTCGGTCGACTCGAACGACTCCCCTCCAAGGTCTCCCAGCTTAATGTAGCCTTTGCTGCAGGACCGGTCCAGACGGGGGCAGCTGAGACGGCGGGTTCTGTCCCCCTGCCCCGACGGGGAGGCGCCCGGGTCCGTGGACCTGCAGTAATCCGACAGGGCGCTGAGTGACAGGTGCGACCCTATGGCCCTCAGTCCGGGCGAGGGGGGTAGGAGCTGGGATTGTGACCCCTGCAGGGTACCCTGAGGCACACCCTGCTGTCCGCCCGTACCCTCCTGCGTTTCCGTCGAGCCCTGGCGAGCGAAGGGGCCGGCCCTCGAGGTCTCTGCTTTGGTATTGGCTCCAATGCCGTCGCCACCGCTACTGCCCGCCCGCGCCTCCTCAGATGGGTCCTCGGCTCCTCGCCGCCCCTCTCCTCCCCCAGAGCGCTTGGGCTCCTCCAATACGCAGTTGTTCAGTTTGATCACCGGAAGAGTGAAGGCGTTCACCGAGGAAGCGACTATGGTCCTGGTCTCCCAAGGTTTGGGAACGGGGGCCCGGTCTACGGTCCGGTTCTGGTCACGGTAGATGCTGTAGACCGTGTCTGTGAATGTCTGCCTCTCGCGTGAGTAGCTGCTTTTCTGGCCGAAGGGCCTGGGACCTCCTCGCTCTTTCCCCGAAACGGTGGAGGGCCAGGAGCTATGGGCCAGCACGGCAGCACTGTAGGAGGGGCCCGGCTTCCCGTCGATGCTTCTCGACTGCACGTAGTTCACAAATCCGTTGAGCGGCGTGCAATCTTTGGTGCGCAAACTGTGGATGTCGATGACAGTGGAGTAGATGTCCCTCAGATTGATGATTTTGGTGTTTCTGTCCCGGTTCTCATGAAGCACTGCGTTGGCACAAATGAAGAGGAAGATGCCAATGCCCATTACCAAAGGGCCGAAGACCTTCAGGTCATCTGAGTACAAGCACCTGGCCAAGAACCTGTCAATCACACCTAAGGTAGGTGTGGCAGTGGCAGTTTCATTAGTCTGGCTGTAGTTAACCAGGTCCTCACTCACTGAGAACCCAAGGTTACCACTTACTGTCCAGTCGGGGGACCCAGGCAGAGTTCTGTTGTTGCTGCTCTGGTGTTTTTCCACCTTTCCGGACAGCTGAGGTTCTGGGTAAGCCGGACTTTCCCTGGGCCAGTAGCCCAGCATGGCCATGGCCACGCCCACCAGCAGGATGACCACGCCCACAGCGGCCACCAGGCCCGAGACGGAAAAGATCTTCAGTTTGCCCTTGATCACCACCACGTCGTTCTTCCTCTTCTTCTTGGCTTTCCTCTTCCGCTTGTTCTCGGCCCGGTTCTTGGCCCGGAGCGAGTCCTGGCGCCTAGCTGAGATCCGCAGCAGACCCCCGGTGGCGATCATGATCTGGATTGGACGACGGGGCTGTCACTCAACCTGGGGAGCAGAGTCAAAGGAGATGGTCAAATTGAGATGGTTTGTGTAAACAAAAGACAGCTATATTCTACCTTGTATTCCAGTTATATTCAGTTTGTAACCATCCTGTATTCTGTCCGTTAGTTTATACTGTTTCCCATGATTTCTTCTCCGTCTGGCTTTACTTGCTTCCCGCTTTCTCTCCATTCACCTTTGTAGATAGCACTAATCTACTAATCCTGACTAACATAGAATTTGTACAGTACTAATTATATTAGCACACTAATATGTTTGTCTAACTAACTAACTAACTAACTAACTAACTAACATTCACTAGTTTTGGGCATTGGGTTTAATCATGTAACTAACATTGACATTCTCCCTATTTCTGTACTGTGCTGTAGCTCCACCTCCCTCTTCTATCTCTGATTGCCTGCCTTAATTCTGTGAAATGTTGCATCTGTTCTCTAACTATCACTTCATTCCTTAAATCTGTGCAATTGTCTACTCCCTAATCTGGAGACCTTTGTATTATATGTGTGTAGATTTGAATCCAGTCCTGTGTCTTCGTTCCTCCCTTGTTATTGAATGATTGCCCTTTCATCTATTCTATTTCGTCTATTTGTTAGATCGCCCTCACTCCCATGCCCCGCCTATTTTGTCTCATTCCTCTGCGTATTTAAACCCCAGTCGGAGTCTTCACCCCTGTCAGAACGTTGATCATAATTTCAGTGCCGATTATTTGTAAGCCTGTTATTTTTTAGATTCCTGAGACACCCTTTGCCTGACTGCAAGTTTTCCTATGCCCTTCCGTTTTGATTGCCAGTGCTTTATGTTTTTTTGATCCCCACTTTGTTTATGACTCTCCCTGTGCCTACTGTCTATAATTCTGCCTTTCTGATCTCCTGGATTTTGACCTGTGGACTGTTTTTGTGACTTCCCTTTTGCTTCTCCATTTGGCGCTGTGTCTATTGGATTACCTGGCCTTGACCTTTGGACTGCATAAAGACAACGTTTTTGGAATACTGTGGTCTGCATTTGGGCTTCTGGCTGCGAGCGTAACACAGTTATAGTCTAAATGGTAAATGGCAGGCATTTATATAGCACCTTTATCCAAAGCGCTGTACAATTGATGCTTCACCATTCACCCATTCATACACACACTCACACACCGACGGCGATTGGCTGCCATGCAAGGCCCCGACCAGCTCGTCAGGAGCATTTGGGGGTTAGGTGTCTTGCTCAGGGACACTTTGACACAGCCCGGGCGGGGGATCGAACCGGCAACCCTCCAACTGCCAGACGACTGCTCTTACTGCCTGAGCCATGTCGCCCCAGAATGTAAGGAATGGCATTTATCTGGACTGTGTACAGTTTATGAAATAATGAAACTGTTATCACTGTTGTAAAAAAGCTATGTGGATAAATCATGAGTGGGGATGCAGAGTCTGAAATCTCATGCATAAACAATATGCCATCAAAAATATACTTTGACAGTTGACATTTCTGGGACAAGAAATTCTATAAATTGCACTTTCTGAAAAAAGAAAGAAAATGGCAAATATGCAGGACTAATATGCAAGTAGGCTTTTGCAAAATCTGTGCACTTAAATTATAACTGGTGTTCAAAAGGCACATTTCCCAATGTAATTTGCCATGTACACTATCACAGTTACACCAATGAAAACAATCCCAAAAGACATCTTGCCTGATTTATTTATCATTAATAGATTATGAAAGCAAAAGCAGGAGCATTCCAATCACTCAGGGTAGCAGCGTAGGAGACACTTCTTGCCCTGATCGCACTGAAATAGGACACATGCTGTCACAGACAGTAGTCTGTCACTAAATGAACACTGAGTAGAGATCTTCTCAACAGCTACTCAAGCAAGATAGTGAGTAGGGGTGTAGGAGAGAGAGAAAGGGAGAGAGAGAGAGAGAGAGAGAGAGAGAGAGAGAGAGAGAGAATATTTAGTAACACAGAGTAAATCCAATCCAACACATCATTTAACCGGTATACAAACAGTAGCATTAACAATAATACACATTGGCTGAGGGAGTTTCCAGTTGTTAGGATGGTCTCATTAAGCAGAAAAGACTCCTCTGAAAGAATGGATTCCTGCACATGGCCTGGCACACGTGTCATCTGTCAGCATGGATTCCCCATGTCACAGCAAAAACTGAATTGGGCATTCCAACAGAAAAAAGTACAATATTTCAATATTTAATATCTTAAAAGACCATACATCAAGATCCAGGTAATTGTACTGTATTGCCTGTATTACAGCAGAAACCCAAAGCATTTGTGGCATTGTATGAAGCAGTGGCACTGTATGAAGCAGTGATTACTTCTTCAAACCACAAACAACGAGTATGCTGTCACTGCTGTGGTGAAGCATACTCGTGGTTTATGGTTTGCAGAAGTCTTTGCTTCATCCTGCCTATGAAAGATGGAATCAGGGGAATCACCAGCTGTCTGGTCAAGTTTGCAAAGAAATACAAATGGGTCTCTGCCCAATTTACCTACTTCCCCTTTCTGAAGCTTGCCTGAACAGCTTCAATCAGTTCACTTACGTCTTTGAGGGGATGCGTGTGCATGCACGTGTGTGCGTGCGTGTGTGTGTGTGGGGGGGTTAGATATAGATATAGTTAGATATAGAGAAACATATCTGGTATATCAGAGAAAAGGTGAAGATCCCATTCGCACAGCAATCCCAAAAGGAGAGTTAGTTATTTCATGGCACTGTTAGCCTGTAGCAAGGGGGACTGTGATTAATGCTGTGCATTAGCATAAACGTTGCTTGTTGGAAGCAAACATTATTTTACAGGCTAGAACTGATCCCATTTCTCAGCAGAAACCTAATTTATCAACAGCAGCCCTGCTCCCCTCTGTTCAGGCGTCGCTATGACAATAACGGAATGGTGAAATGCTTTCCCCCGATCAAGGCTGAATGGTTCAATCTGTTACAGGTCATTTGTACACACACAGAAAGGGTGGCATCAATCATAATGTGATAGAGTTTACACAACAACATCATAGGACATCAGCAGAATTTTTGAATGCAGCTAGACAGAAACCTTATGTCAGTGTGAAAGAAATATTAGATGTGGAATATGTATGCACGCAGTCTGTTTTGGAACATTTTCTTTAACAATGATCTTTGCTCTCCGCATTGTATTTTGTGATCCAGACATATGTACAGGGACCCATCTGATATGATTCATCACCCTCTACAAAGCTGCCAAGCTTCATGAGTCAATAAAGTGTGGATTTTATTGCCAGAGTATAAATAGAAAATATGAACAACAATAGTTTTATATATAGTTACTGAAACAGCTGGAGCCGAATGTTTTCATGAAAGGTAAAACAAATTTTTTATTAACTACAGAATTTGAATCCTTTTTACTGGTTGCTTGATCAGTTTGGACACAAAAGGGTCCGTTCTGACACTGCCTGTGGTGCTGACCTCTCCCATGTCCTTTGGTAGCTGCCTGAATCAAACGACCTTTAGATCTCACTGTCAGAATGATCCATTTCATTTCCCGGGGGGGGGGGGGGGGGAATCCAATGGGCACCAACTCACATGTCAGCTACATTCCAGTGTCATGGAAATGTGTGTGTGTGTGTGTGTGTGTGTGCGAGTGCATTTTTGTGTGTGTGTCGCAGGGTGACAGTGTAAAATAATACTGCTTGTAACTGTGAGGTTGTCGGTTTGATTCCCAGCTTTGGCTCTGCTGTTGTACCATTGAACAAGGTACTTAACCTGAATTGCTTCAGTAAATATCCAGCTGCTTAAATAGATTGAAATGTAAACGCGCAATCTGTATAAATCGCTTTGGGTGAGAGCATCTGCTAAATGCCTAGAATGTAATGTAATTAAGGGATATAACAGCCGGGGAAAGGTTTGGATAAAGTGCACAATATGACCACCAACCCACAGGCACTAAAATTATTTTTGATTTAATAAGTAAATATAAACAACAAGGTGTATTCTAAATAAGTGAGCTCTCAAACATGTGCTGCAGCAGCCAGCAAGTCAGTCTGCCTGCCTTGCTGGCTGACTGGGGAAGGTTGTTCCACCATCGGGGGGTAAGGAGGAGAACAGCCAGCCTGTGAGGATGGGCTGCCAGATGTGCCATTCTGCAGCAAGCGCTTCAGGGACCTCAGAGCAGGGACTCATCCAGGGACTCATCGGTCCTGCTATGTCCCTGTAGCAGGGCCTCCTAGGACTGATCCTGCTAAATTACAAACAAGCAGGGGCCATGGGTTCAAGACCAAGGAAGGACAGATTGTATAGTGCTTGTTACAAACACAATCTTTTCACTTTCGAAAATGTGTTGTTTACAGAAGTGTGTGGCTCAGCTTTATAACGTGGAAAGTCCAAAAACTAAACCAGTTGCAATGGCTGATTTTTCATTGTTCTATTGTAAGGATGTTGTGCAGTCCCTTTACCTATAAATTGAACAGTGTATTATATTATAGGAACACTAACCATACTCATCCAGAGATAAAGAATACAGTACTTTCAAACACAATACAACCCATTTACCTTCAGAATACATTTGAAGAATTGTGAACATGTGATCTCTCATGACATTGAATACCTTCACAGAAGGCACACAATGATAATGAATACCTTCACAGAAGGCACACAGTGATAATGGTCTGCAAAATAATCTTCTCTATTGGTACAATGTGGGAGGAAACATCACCGTGGACATGCAAGCACTGACTACAGTACAGCATGCTTCTCATTCATATATAAAATAAGTAAAAAAAACAAAAAAAACAATGTAATTGTTTACTACAAAATAAAAAGATAAATTAAACTACACACAAAAAAAGAAAAAGAAAAAGAAAGCACCCTCCGATCAACTGAATAGAGATCGTCTCGACAGCTGCCCAATCAGGTTTGTGAGTAGGGGTGTAGTTCAGAGAGAGAGAGAGAGAGAGGTTGAGAGAGAGAGAGAGAGAGAGAGAGAGAGAGAGAGAGAGAGAGAGAGAGAGAGCAGGTAAGCTATTATTTGCAGCTATGCAAAGCAGTCCTGGAAACTGAGCAAATCAGTAGCGAATACAAACTCAACCTGTGTTTCAAAGGTCGAATGGTAACACACAATGCAGTGGAATATTGGCTAGAATAAAAATGACTGAAAGACCGAGTAGCCCAGTTGGCAATTAATCACTTGAATCAATCTACATTTGTAATATGATTTTCGTGCATTGAATATTGGAGACAAAAATAAGTCCGCGTCTAATAATTACTCGCATGAGTGTGTTGTAATCTACACAATGAGCACATTTGATCAAGGGTCCAAACTGTCACGACTAGGCTACGACTAAAATCGAGGCTTGAGATTGAAATACACTTACGAACAGACTGTGTTGGCGAGTTTACCCAATAATGCGTCACAATGAAAATATATGCGCAATTGCTCAGTTTAGTATTACAACATTTATTCACTCCTGCATACCAACTGTGCATCACCTGTCTCTGGCCACAGACCTGCAGAATACGTGGCTAATAGAGAAGAATGGCAGGCTTAAAAGGTAAATATGCAGAAGGTATAGTACGCCCTGTAGTCTATGTCACGATATATACTTTAATCCGTTCAGTATTACATGAATAAGCAATACTCCATTTTCCAAATCTGAAATGCGGGCAACTATCAGGTATTGCTATAGACAGAGCATGTATAGCTTCCTGCAAACTCCAATCGCCTACATTGATTTTGGGTTGCCAAATCTATGAATACGTATAATTGAGATACCATTTAAGCTGTCATATAAAGATCCGCTGTCCTCTATTGGGCATTCATTTTAATGAGAATTGATATCTCACCAGGATCAAAATAGCAGATGCTGTATGTAAGTTTTTTTTTTCAATTCGACGATTTCGTTCATGAATCAAATGGTCTTTTGTTGCGCTTCGAGTTAAATCTGATGTAGCGTTCAAGAGTACAATAACGGGCACGTGAACTTACCAAAGACCCAACCATAAACTCATCAAGGATACAAAAACAAGGGCTTAAAAATATGAAAAAATATGAATTCAGCATAAAGTTTCTTCCAATCCAGCCACCTCGTGCAATAAAAAGTCAGCTTTGTATTCCACTTGACAAGGCATCTGGACCTCTTCAGCCAACGCGCAGTAGTTTCCACGGAGGTTCCAGTTATTTACCGAATAAGTGCCTATATCCAGCGCAGACAGCTCACATTTATTCGGTGCGCTCTGACTGCTATCACAGGACTGTGCCATGATTTTTGTGATGGTGACTTTGGTGCCATTAGGCAGAGATGTTTGGGGAACTGCTAGCGCTTCTCTGAATCCCGGCAGTCGTTGCTATGGTATCACAAAAGACGACAAGCTGAAATTTCGGAAGGACAAGCGTTCTCCCAGGGGCGAAATTCGACCATATCCCTACAAATTCAGTAGCTATAGCTCCTCTTCAAACGATGGCCAAAAAACGTGAAAGACATCTCATCGCGACTTGCGCTGAGAACACTGCTATGAAGAATATTAAACATGGGAAAGTATTGCCCGGCTTCAGCAGCTGCCCCCAGACTCACATTTGAAAGTAGGAAATGTGTTAAACATTCACAAATCAAATGGTTGTTTAAATAAATATTCATATTGATTTAATAATGTGTGTACATCCATATGGTTTACCGATGCGCAAACCTCCATATTTAAACATAAATTCATGAGACTTAGCTTACATGATTAAAAATAAAATTCCATGACATCAACAATATTAAGTTTATAACACGAGCTAGGGACATATTGTGGAACGTCGCTGCGTTATCAATCGCTGCACGTGGAAGAACCGCGGGTACAAAGCCTTACCAGAAAATGAACTCCAGTCTCCAGGACCACTCATCTTCCAACATGTAGGTATATCCTCCTCTCTAACAGTGATCCACAGCTTTAAAAACTGAAGCAGAATAGCCTAAATACTCCAGCGGCGTGGGACCTGGCAATATTCCTCTTGGGGTGGGGGTGGGGGGCATGTGCGTTTGCGCTCTGAAGGAAATTTCATGGAGGATCTCGGATAGGCTGCCCAATGTTACTTTCCACGATATATCGACAATTCTATCATATTATTGACAGATTATTATTATTATTTTATTATTTTTATTTTCCAAATGGTGATGTAAACATTATTGCAGTACATTCATGTGTGTCTCTAGTCTAGCACATAATTACTAACACAGTATTTTAATAGATATTGGCAGCCAAAGCACAATCAAGGACCAGCAGACAGAAGCCGTATATGCATAATGGATTTAGAAAAAACCTGCATTAAAAAGTGAAGCAACTGGTTCAAACAACAAAGCTGACAATATACCAATTCTTCAGTGAGATTAAGTTGCTAAAATTAACCTGTGATTTTGTATGGTTTTCATAAGTAAATCACATCACAAGAGGCTACATTTTACGAAAACATGCCCACATGCAGAAAGCGAAAACGAGGGGAAATATATACGCAGATTCTACCTCACCATTCACATAGGATGCACCGCCCCGCCGGGTGCAGGCGCTGCCTACTTACAGTACAATAGGCTATTCACTTCATCACGTAGTAATATGAAAATTCGGTACGTTTGTGGCACAGCTGGTTTCAGAATAGACCATATTTGATGCAGTGCACCATGCTCGTATGTGCTGAATGCATAGTAGGATACATGGCAATAAAGCTTGAAACATAGGCTACAGGTGTCAGGTGCTAAAGCGAAGGGCGTCAATTAGGGTAGATTTACAGAACCTTACTACTGTTTAGCAGACGCCCTTAGAGCAAAGATCAAGGAAAATGTATTAGTTCACAAACAAACCAGCTCGAACAAACACTATTTTGAGTGTCGTAAATTATAAAGGCAGGATCACCAAACGGTAGCCTCCGAAACGCATCCCTGTGTGCACAGGTACAGAAAGATATACTTCCTGAAACCCCTCAGAACATGAAAGAATATACAGTAGGGGAGACCAGGGATGGTTGAAACAATGGGTTAGTTTTAACACAATCAATTTGACCAATAAAGGATGAGTTGTGGTAATGTGATCACTTTTGTCTATACCCATATTCCCCTTTGAGCTCACAGAAGAAGATCGATGATTCTATATTCAATATTACAAAAAATAAAACGATTTTGAGGTACAAAAGTAATAATCTCATCTATTTTTTTGTCAGCAGTCACACAAATGTAGGTAAAATGATTTAACTTCTGTAGCAGTAATAAGCAGTTAAATATGATGCTCCAAATTAATATCAGCTTCAGCTCACATGCCAAAATAAATGTAAATGTTACAAATATATAAAAATTAAGAGCAAGTACAGTGGGCTCAAAAATTATTGGCACCCCTGACAGAAAATGAACAAAGAATACTCAAAAAAATTCTAAAAAATATATTTATAGACAAACTCGAAATACCAACATGTGATAAATATTGTGCTATATTAATGTTTCAATGGAACCAACAAAAATCATTTACTGATTTATTTAAAAATCAATTTCCTCCAAATCAATGTTTCACAATTATTGGCACCCTTAAAGATTATTGTAAATAACACCTACCAAAATTAAACCAGGTATTAAATTCCACTTATTTAAGTTTATCTATGTGTTAAGGAACTGTATTGAGTGATTACATCACTTCCTGTTTCACTAGGGTATAAAAATGAGGTAACACACATGCAATATCCCTTTGTCATCCAACACCATGAAGAAAACAAAAGAATTGGCAGTTAAAAAGAGGCAGATGGTCGTAGACCTTCATAAATGTGGTAATGGCTACAAGAAAATTCACAAACGATTGAATATACCACTGAGCACTATCAGAGCAATTATAAAAAAGTTAAAAATCTCATGGGTAGAAGACGCAACTGCATCTTGCCCCCCAGGATACTGAGGAGAATGGTGAGAGAAGCAACAAAATCCCCAAGGATCACAGTGAAAGAATTGCAGGCCTTGGTGGCATCGTGGGGTCACCAGGTTTCAAAAAGCACCATCAGACGCCACCTCCATAACCACAGCCTCATTGGAAGGGTTGCCAGAAGAAAGCCTTTTCTGACCACAAGACACAGAAGAAAGCGCTTGGAGTTTGCCAAAGTCATTTACATTACGTTTTGGTCAGATACAGCATCGGTATGTTTGGCGTAGGAACAGAGATGCATACAAAGAGAAGCACCTCATACCCACAGTGAAATATGGTGGTGGGTCAGTCATGTTTTGGGGCTGTTTTAATTCCAGAGGTCCAGGGGCACTGGTTAGGATTGATGGCATAATGAACTCCAGCAAGTATCAGGCAATTTTGGCTGAAAATCTGGTTCCCCTCTGCCAGAAGTCTGGGACTTGGTTGTAGGTGGACAATGACCCAAAACACACCTCAAAATCTCAGTCACCAGACCTCAATCCAATCGAAAACCTGTGGGCTGAGTTGAAGAGGTCAGTTGATAAGCACAAACCCAAGAAGGACCGTGAAGGATCTTGAAAGGATATGCAAAGAGGAATGGTCCAAAATCCCTCCAAATGTGTTCCTTAATCTTGTCAAAAATTACAGGAAGAGACTCCATGCTGTTATCCTTGCCAGAGGTGGTTGCACTAAGTACTAGGTGAAAGGTGCCAATAATTCTGAAACCTTGATTTTGTTGAAATTTATTTTTTAATTAAATGATTGTTATGATTTTGGTTGTTTCCATTGAAACATTAATAAATACAGTATTTGGGACATGTTGGTGTATTACCTTTCTCTATAATTATATTATTCTTTTTTTTTAAGCCTTGTTTGTGCATTGCTGGTGAGGGGTGCCAATAATTATTGAGCCCACTGTATATAATATATAAAGAATAGAGGGTGCCTAAGACTTTTGCACAGTAAGATTGTATATGATGATATTTACATTGGCTTGGAAGAATGACAGAGATATATACGTAGATTCTATTTCTTTAATAAGTTGTAATCCAATATATGTACAGTGGATATGGTAACCTGGTTACTCAGAGAAGTTCAATGACCTAAAGGTAATGACAGACTCCAACTGTGATCTTTGCCATCAGAAAGAAATGAAACCAGTTACAAAACAACTTATCCACACTCGACTCTGAAATGTGGACAAATAGGAAAAAAAAAAAACAATGAAAATGACATTTAACAGAAACATTTGTCAATTTTCTCTAATTATGAAAAGTTATAATAATAAGTGGTGTGGTACTTTGGGTCTTCACAAAAACAAAGACACATTGATTAATTAAAGTTTGCCATCAGTCTATTTGGATGGCTCTTCTTTTCATTTGTGTTGATCATTTCTGCCAGATCTGGCATCTGCTAGAAAACTAAATAAGACTGAATAAGATGTGTTACTCCTACGCTGTCACTTTTAAATGATGGCTGACTTCTAATATTCAAAACTGCTATATTACAAGTTGTATCCATCCTTATAATATACTTTAAAAATAAGTTCTTTGAATATGTAATATATTATAAAATAAATTATGTCACAATTTAACATGTAAATACTTTTGGTATTTCAGTGTCATATATTAATTATTTTCTGGAACTCTACACGTCACCAATTCACAACCATTTCACAATAAATAAAAGTGAATCAGTCGTCATAGTGAAATCGTATAGCAATTGTACAAAACAGAATTAAGTTAAATCAGACAACAAATAAGGGCATGTGCAGTATAGGGGCAGCCGCTCATACACCTTATCAGACCCGTATCCTTTCCACCTGTTGCGTTTCTGAAACAGCACCTAGAGAACACTACCAACCTCCAGACCTCAACGTTACACCTAGTGTTTCACGATTGTCGTTTCTGCTGTCCTCTGTGTTTGGGAGTGAGGGGGGTGGGGTAGGAAATCGATAAAGACATTAGACCAGAGTAGACCAGCCCTTCACGATTACCAAGACAAACCTTTGAGGATTTGGCCAGTCAATAAACAGAAAGCCTTACCAAGTGTACAAAGACACTGGAGTGTTCCATTGACAATCTAGTACAGGTCAGCTGCATTCTTCAGTCTCACGCAGAGGAATTCAATATAACAGCACAGTGGTTTGCCCTACACTTTTAATAACAAATTGTACAAATAGCTAATCTTTTGTCACAGTACACAACACTTTAAGTCATATTCAGCTACTGCCAAATTTTATATCCTGTGTCAGTAACAAAAAATTGAAGCACTTGAAAAAAAATAATAGTTCAACGTTATTAACAAAACCACAATATGGCAGGAAAAACTCCATCCTCAGACTCGGAGAGAGAAAGTGCCTTTGACCTCATGTGTTGGCATCACTGCTTCCTGATTGGTTGTCCTCTGCATTCCTGAACATCAGGATGGAGTTGTAGATCTTGAGAGCTGGGCCCAGCTTCACGCTCATGATTTTCACGATGTCGCTTTGCGTCAGCAGCAAGAAGGACTTTCCGTCTATCTGCTGTTGAGAGACAACAAATCAAGATGACACTCCAAGCAATCAGTGTGTGGCTATGACTGCTTGCATGCATACAGTATGGAAGGGAGAAATAAATTACTCCTGATATCCCAGTATGAAGCCTCCTACTGCAGAACTAACCACCACTAATCAAATCATTCATCATAGAGACCTCTGTGTGTGCTTATAGCAGTGGACAGTAGGACAAAGCCAAACTGTTTTAGAATAAAGGCCAACCACAATTACATCTACAGTAGACCATACATATACACTGGTCTAAAGCCATTACATGTAGTTTGGATGATTTATACTGACTGGTTTGTTGCACAGTGTTCCTTTGAGGAAGGTTATACGGGTGGCAGCTAACTGAAATGTCTGCAATATGTGTGATTAGCTACTCAGTAGACTACTGAATGTTCTTGCATCACATATATTGCTACAATATGGCCAGGGCATGTGGAAAATAATGAAAGGAAGTGCTCAAGTATCAAGAATGATATAATTGATAGAGATTACTCTGGTAGCATTGCTGTAGTACTAACAGGCAGTTTCAAAAATAGCTCATTTGGCTTAGACGCTAATTTCAATCAGTGAGAGATTCCTCATATTTTCTCTACTTTCTACCCTGACAAAGCCTTGCTTCCCCCAAACATTGTAGCAAACCAGTTGTGAAGTGTATGTGGGTGTCTGGCCACGTCCTGCAGTTAAGTGTGCGGGTGTGCTGGGAGGAAAAGGCCAGGCGACACCTGTTGGGCTTAATGAAGTGGCTGTGCTGTGCGGGAGGAGGAGGTTAACGTTTATTAGTGTGCAGCAGAGCCTCCTCCAGCACTCCCTGCTCCTCTCACCTCCTCTCTGAACCGCTCCGCTGGATCCTCACAGCCGGGGAGGGACTGGATGAAGCTGGCCACCTACACACACACACACACAGACACACACCATACACACACACACAGACACACACACACACACAAACACTCACAGACACACACACACACAAACACACACACACACACACACACACACACCATACACACACACACACACACACCATACACACACACACATCACACACACACCATACACATGCACACCACACACATCACACCATACACACACACACAGACACACACCATACACACACACACACACCACACACACACACACACCATACACATGCATGCACCCACACACCACCGCACACACACACACACACACCATACACACACCACCGCACACACACGCATGCACGCACAGACATACACACAACACACCCAAACAACACAGACACACACACAACACACACACACACACACACACACACATACGGACACGGACACACACACACCACACCCACACAACACACACAGACACAGAGGCTGTACATTTAATGGCTGATGACCTTTTTGTTGTATTGACAGCTTTTGAGCCTCCATCAACTAAAATACATGCAGAACTGAGCAGCTGAACCATGTCCTGAAAACCTAGAATCTGCATTACTTTGATGCAAATAATTTTATATATAATAATAAAAAAAAACCTGCGATTACATCAATGTACTGTTCATCTATATATAATTAATCTCATGGAACAAAACAATTATCCTGAGAAATGCCGAACATAAAACAAATAATCAAGTGCGCTCCTTTAGTCAAACCTCTTTTGCATCGCTCATACTGGCCCTGATTTGATCCATTCCAGGTCCATTGCATTTTTCATTACTACAACACTCGTACATTGAGCAAGTGCTCCATTTAACATTAACCTCAGGAACAGTGGTCCAGTAACCCTTACTCATGTTCACCATTCATTATGCACAAAGATTATTCTGTACACACAATGCAGGCCCTCGGGACAGCATGCGGGAGACTGAAAAAGAGTTTGACCACGTTTGAATTTAAATAAACTCCAAAGGGCTGTCTCCATGGCGATCTTAATGGAGAATCAAAGCAAGGGCTTTTTACGAAGCGCCAGACAGATCTCCATAATGACCCCGTGAGTAACGCATCTGAATGATGATCTCCGGGACAGGGCCACGTACACGCCAGCCTCCAGACCCCATGCACAGGGCCGGAAATGGCATTCTACGATGGCTTAGAGCGGGTCATTTTAGGGCTGTGAACTCCTGAGTGCTGGAGGCGCCACGTCCATTTTAACATCCCCTCTTGCTTGAGGATTACAGCATCTCTTAGGCTACCAGGGGAAAAGCTAACTGATAAAGCAGAGAGGCTGAGAGATAGACAAAGAGAAATAGAGAGAGGGGAGGGTAGCAGTAGCAGTGAGGGTAGGCTTTTATTCGCAGATATTCAAAGCAGTCCTCCAAACAGAGAGAGAGAGAGAGAGAGAGAGAGGGAGCAGGTAGACTACATTCCCTCAGAGGACTGCAAAAGGATGAGAAAAACCAGCCATGCGTAGACACACAGCAGAGTACAGAAGGAAAGGTTTGCCCAAGCTAGGACTCTTAGCGAGTCACCAGACCAGGTGGTTAGTACAATGACCGTCCAACATTCTAGATATAAGTGAAGGGCAATGCAAGACACAGAGCTTCCCATGGGTAAGTGAACAGAGGCTATCACTTTTGGAATGGCAGACGCTGACGGACGGAGTGCAGATTAGCCTTACAGACCCATCTCACCTCCACAGTCATTAGACAGTCCTCAGGGCTTGGGCAGACTTTCTCTCTCAAAGGTGTGATATGGAATGGTTTTTTTTCTCAACGCACTGAAAAGAACATCTCAAAAAAAGATAAAATCTCCAGCTCAACATTCACATCACGCTGTCAGTTGGGCAAAATTCTCATTGAGATTCTCAATGCGTTGATATTTCTATTTCCAAAATAATCCACATGCATTTGGGCGTGACTGATTGTAATGAACTGTTTCCTCTTACAGAGGTCCTCACCAGCCCTGACCAACAAATCTGCACCATTTTGGAAAACCTGATACACTTCAAATTTCCCACCCAAGGTTTCTATTGATCTTATTTCAGAATGTGACAGAATTCTTCATTGGGTTTATCACTCTATGGGCAGAAGAATTTAAAAATTGAAATAACTGAACTTCACATTAAGTCATAGATTACTGGGGCCCCTAGGATATCACGCTCTACCAAAATCTATTAATGTACTGCAGATCCAGGTCAGCTAAAACACACTATAGAGCTTTTTCTTTGTCTTGCAAAGGAATTGATTTTATAATGGAATCTTAACAGAAACCAGGAGAGCAACAGTGCTAGACTATTCAGCGTATCATCCATTTAAACAGTTGGATATTTGCTGAACCTATTTGACTAAGCTCAGAAATGCCACCATGGATTTGAACTAGCATCTGTCCGGTAAGACCAAATCCTGCCAAGTATTGACAAGAACTGCTATAACAACAACTGCTAGAAACAGAGAGGGAATAATGCGTTTCTGGACTCGGATCCTTGTCTTTGGCCACAGCTGGTGAAATCACACAGCGACCTCAGCCTGGTCCACACTATTCCTGTCCCTCATTACTCTGTGAGGGCTACAGGTAATCATAAACAGTGCAGCGCTACAATGAATTACTTCAGCTCTGTACGCACCCCTACCCTTCCCTTCCCAACCCACCTCCACCCATCATGCTGAGGGTTCATCGTACATACATCATGCTATATATAGCCCCCATCCTGCTATGCATCCTATAGGCATGCTCAGATTCTCCTGGCCTGGTTAGCAGGTTGTTCTCCAATCAGAATAAAAATCCTAGGCTCTGCCTTTAAAGAAAAACAAGGCCATAATGTAGGAACATTTTACAGCGGTTTCATTTTAAATTTTTGAAGGAGAGCTTGTTAACCCAAGCTGTGACCCCCAATGCAGGTCCTGTGGCAGTGAACGCTGCTGTTGCTCACGGTGCTATCGATCAAACCACTGCTGCTGCTATCACTCACAGAGCTATCACTCACACAGCTAACGCTCATGCTGCTATCCCTAACACAGCTAATGCTCATGCTGCTATCACTCACACAGCTAACGCTCACACAGCTAACACTCAGGCTGCTATCACTCACAAAGCTAACACTCATGCTGCTATCACTCACAAAGCTAACACTCATGCTGCTATCACTCACACAGCTAATGCTCATGCTGCTATCACTCACACAGCTAACACTCATGCTGCTATCACTCACACAGCTAACACTCATGCTGCTATCCCTAACACAGCTAATGCTCATGCTGCTATCACTCACACAGCTAACGCTCACACAGCTAACACTCACACAGCTAACGCTCACACAGCTAACACGCTGCTATCACTCACACAGCTAATGCTCATGCTGCTATCACACACACAGCTAACACTCATGCTGCTATCACTCACACAGCTAACACTCATGCTGCTATCACTCACACAGCTAACGCTCACACAGCTAACACTCACACAGCTAACGCTCACACAGCTAACACTCACACAGCTAACGCTCACACAGCTAACACTCACGCTGCTATCACTCACACAGCTAATGCTCATGCTGCTATCACTCACACAGCTAACGCTCACACAGCTAACACTCACACAGCTAACGCTCACACAGCTAACGCTCACACAGCTAACACTCACGCTGCTATGACTCACACAGCTAACGCTCACACAGCTAACACTCACACAGCTAACGCTCACACAGCTAACACTCACGCTGCTATCACTCACACAGCTAATGCTCATGCTGCTATCACTCACACAGCTAATGTTCATCCCGCTATCACAGCTACCAGTTATAGCTTACGCTGCCATTGCCCACCCCGCTATTGCTCACATGGTGCTATCACTCTGTGGCTATCGCTCTGTGGCTATCGCTCATGCCACTATCGCTCTGTGGCTATCGCTCTGTGGCTATCGCTCATGGTGCTTACGCTCGCGCTCTGTGATGGATCAGACCGCTATCGCTCATGTTGCTATTGCTGATGCCACCACATACATTACAGCACCTAATAACAGCATCAGTGGAAGAGGCCTTCAGCTTGTGTGACGGAGGGCTTCTCCTCACAGGGTGGGGCATCCCTGACTGGGATCAGCTTGAGCCCTCCTGTATTACGTCAAGCCCGGGAGCCCCGGTCAGCGAGAGACTAATCACGCTCCAAGGGTGGATGTGTCCATAACATCCTGACGAGTTTATTATTTAATTTTTAAATGAGCGTGTGGCTCTGACAGCACAGATCCACACTTCCACAGCCATAAGACCACCATCACCGTGCCAGTCACAGCTGGGACTGCAATCACAGAAACCCCACAGGGCTCCACTGATGGCCTCTGTGTGAGGCTCACCCAAACAGCCCAGAACCACACCATCGCCACGGCATAATTGGGCACACAGGAGCTGAACACAGACACGGCAGACTGACTCCTCTAGTGGAGGGCTGACCTCAAAGAAGCTGTTGTTCCTCTGTAATTAAACAGGCACTGCAGAGCCCCCAGTTAAAAGTCATTTGATGCTGTAAATTCAAGTCAAAGCACATTTAAATATGAGTGCGCAGCGATGCCTGAGGCAGTATGGGAAAATATCAGTCAATGAATGCACGCAAAACAGAATTTTAATTACTCGGATGATTGCCATTTTAAATCCGAGGCCATTTTCATTGCTGTGGAACACCAGGACGGCGGTCCCAGCCACAGACTATATCGGTGGAATGCTGTTCATTTAATCATGCACTTTTCACTTTTTACATTTTATACACAACCTGGCAAACCTGTTAAATATTGGCTTTATATTGTTGTATTGTTTTAAGTTGCTGAACACAATTAGCGTTAGCTTACATGTTTTGTAATATTTTATGCAAACATCCATTCATATCGCTGGATATGCAGAGGTATCTTTGTGTCAGTATTCAATGTATTTAACAGCAGCACCTAGTCAGGAGCCTGCGACCTCCTCGTTGTAGAGCTCAATTGCACCCACTAAATCAATGAACCACAGAGAAGGCCAAGATAAGACCTTCATATTCATCAACAAGTCCAAGTGAAGAATAGACAATTCATATTCATGCATTCCGCAAAAAGAGAATTCCTTATTTCAAACAGACCACAGATGCAACTGTGAGGAGAACATAATCTTGACCAAGAAGACCTCATCCTCTTATTACTTCTCAGTTAGTGGGGCTGAATCTCTGGGGATCTTATTTGCTTTGCTTCAGGGTTTGAGATGTTCCTGTGTTGGAGCAGGAAGACGTGAGATCTTACAGTGTTTCAGGAGAAGGATATTGATCCCACAGTCCCTGTGCGGAATGTGTACTCTCGCTAGCCTGATGATCGGACACGGTTCAGAAGGCCGGGCCTGGAGCGCCCGAGACACTCGTTTTAATGAAGAGCGACGGCAGAGTGATAATTACACCCAGCCCTGCACCCTGTCTCCCATCTATCACTGTAGGCTGGGAGAATTCAGTGCTACAGAGCTCAGTAAGCTGGGAGAATTCAGTGCTACAGAGCTCAGTAAGCTGGGAGAATTCAGTGCTACTGAGCTCAGTAAGCTGGGAGAATTCAGTGCTACAGAGCTCAGTAAGCTGGGAGAATTCAGTGCTACTGAGCTCAGTAAACTGGGAGAATTCAGTGCAGCAGAGCTGTGAGAATTCAGTGCTACAGAGCTCAGTAAGCTGGGAGAATTCAGTGCTAGAGAGCTGTGAGTTCTGTAAGCTGTGAGAATTCAGTGCTGCAGAGCTGTGAGAATTCAGTGCTACTGAGCTCAGTAAACTGTGAGAATTCAGTGATACAGAGCAGTGAGTTCTGTAAACTGTGAGAATTCAGTGCTACAGAGCTGTGAGTTCTGTAAACTGGGAGAATTCAGTGCTACAGAGCTATGAGTTCTGTAAAGTGGGGGAATTCAGTGCTATAGGGCTCAGTAAACTTGTAGAATTCAGTGCTACAGAGCTCAGTAAACTGGGAGAATTCAGTGCTACAGAGCTCAGTAAACTGGGAGCTGAAATAACACAAGGTCAGGTGACTGTCTGCTGCCTGTGTCTGTCCTTCTTGTCAATTCGAAGAGCCGGAAAGGTCTCTTTTTGTGGTTGTGATGGATCTGTCTGCTTTGGTTGGTAAAGCCACTTTCATCCTAATTGGCCACGTCCTGTATTTTACAACCTCAATTCTGAAAAAGCTGTATCAGTATAGCAGCTAGCGTTTGAAACTGATAGCAGCGCCTTCCCATTTATGACCGTCTGCCTTCAGAGAGATACGCTTCCTCAGTGAATCAGGCAGGCGCCAGCATGTCCAAAAGCGACTCTTATGAAGCAGAAATTCATCTTCCTTCAAACTTTTAACATTTTTAACATTTTAACATTTAATACGCCAAGTCCCATTTTGATGATAAGTTGACACTGTTAATGAACGAAGGAGGATGACTTATACGCAGATGGCTAAAAGAGAAAATCCTGGATAGGGCCACTGATGTACCGTTCATAATATTTTGGGTCTGTAAATACAAAGTGATATTATTGCTCACGGTGCTAAAGCGAATTATTAATATTCAAAATGCAAGTCAGAGGAATAAATCAGGTTTCCATCTGATCAACCAACTATATCCATGTTGCCATCATCATTGTAATCACTGCTGCTCTGAGTTCACGGTAAACACCCGCACACCTGGCTGCCGATGACAGCATGATTTCCGCTTCACTCCCTGCCTTGCGACGGTGAAACAGCAGCGGGAGATAACAGAGCCAAACAGAAGGAAATCCAAGGCCCGAACCGTGAAACTGTTTACCGAGCGGTAGGCTCTCTCTCCCAGGGTCCGATACAATGTGTTGTTTCCTGATAGTCAGATGAGAGACGGCTCTCTTCCTGTGATGACGTTAACCCCTGAAATCCTGTAGCAGACTGCAGAGGCCCTGTGCTTTTGTCTCTATCCCACATTTCAGACTAAAACTGCGGAACTCATCACAGGGAGACAGAACCAGTAAAAACAGAAGAACAGTAGATACATTTTCTGCCCAGACAAAGCTAGAAGTTACTCTGAAATAGGCACTTTCAGAGTATACTTTCAGAATCCTCCGAATAGGATCAGAGTAACAGAATTAAGAAACTCAGCTGCTGTTTCCAAATGTAATGGACGCACAGAGGTAAGGACCCAGGTGTTTCCAGACGGGAGCAGCACTAAAACAGGCGCCTCCCCGGCTGACTCACCTCCTCCACGGTCCAGTGCTCCACGCGGCTGGCCGGCTCCCGCTCCACGCCCGGCAGGAGCTTACAGTGCTGCTCCCAGCACAGGGTCAGCTCACAGCCCGGCTCGGCCGGGGCCGAAAGGAAGACGGACTGGTGCAGCGCTCGCTCCAAGCTGTCCACGTCGCCCCCTGCAGGAGAGGAGGACACATTTGTTGTCCCGCTTACAACTTTGGAAATATACCGATGAATGTACTTCCTCAACCAATTAATTTCAGTATTTCAGTGCTGCCATCATGACTGCATTATGGCAACAGAGTGAGGCAAACAAATGTGAGCCTGACAAGAGTTAAGGGCTAACAGTCATGACTGTAGGAAAGGAAGGAGCTGGTGTGAGAGTTGATGAGGTAGTGCAGTTTAGGTTTAATGCCAGCAAAGGACAGCCACTTTTGCCCGCTTCACCACTCCTTGAGTGATAATGAGCTTTCATTTGCAAATTATCAGCAAGTAACTGTGGTGTGGTCAAAAATAAGAGGAACATTTTCACCAATAAGCAAAACGCAGAAGAGAAATATCCTCACGCCAGCGCTGGAGCTCTGTGAGCTTTATCAGTGATGGATTTGTAAGGCGGCGTAGCTCACAGGAGCGAGGGCGAGGAGCTGGAGAGCTCCCAGGATTAATGCGGCTTGATTGAAAATCACCTGACGGTGCTAACGAGCGGCTCCGCTGCGCTTTAGCATGTGCGGGATGAGGGAGAAGATTAATTTGTGTTTGAGGTGGAACTCGGGGAGAAGTTATCGGGCCGTCTCCCGCCGATCCCATCCCTGGAGCTCGGGCTCAAAACGCCACGGCGATAATGAGGCGCGTGACAGAGTGGGGAAGGAAGCGGGCGGTGGAAACGTGCGGAAACCCTCTGAGGTGGTGGCGCTCTGTTTTGTGGGTCACCGTCATGAATCTCTGGCGTAATTAGGAGAGACTGAGGCGGGCAGAATGGCGGAGGACAGTTTTGCCGAGAGTTTCTGCAGGGGAACCTGGTGACAGGTGAGGTACGGTCCCAGGGCGTACGAACAGGTGTGACCCGCTTCCCGCCAAAGCCATTCCGTGTTTAGGCCCCACTACATCATCGCTGAAAAAATGCTCCATAAATACTTCAGCTTGGTGCCCTTTTTCAGACATTTGATGTCTTGCAAGCCCATAAAAGCACACTACAAAATTACGGTTCTTTAAGGTACACAAAAATGACAGGAGAAACTTTTATATTACAACGAGGCTATCCATAGTGCCATTACAGAGGAAATAATGTTACTGTGTTGTTGTGGAAAGCAGGGATGACCAACTGCACTGGCTTGCTCAGTGTAACAGTAAATGGTATGACAAGTGGTAGCACTGCTCATGGCGATTTGGGTTGTGTTAGGACAGTCTGTTTGGCTGACGACTAACATTTTCCCATGGCTGCCAGAATGAAGCTCTCCTCAGAGATGATGAATAATTCTGGCCCACATGGGGTTGGGTTATGGGATAATTACAGCTTAGAACTCCGCCGACGTTTATCCTCAGACAACACGCAAGACGCCCAGAATAATGATGACATTGGGCCAGTCAATCACATTTGGTTTAACACAGTTCACTTCTTCAGGATGAGGTGAAGTATGAGGTATCGGTGCTCTCACAAAGGGGAATGTAAGCTGTCTGAGGATGGAAAATGGCTGTAAGCTTTAGGTCTGATTTGATAACATGCCTCTGACATCGACGCATATCTCAATTTTAGAAGGTTAATTACCCTTGTTGAACTTCTATGGCATAGAAGATTTCGACAGTTCAACTCTCATGCCAAGTATTTAATTTCAGACTTTGATACAATACTATTTTGTTGTTAGTTCTTGCAACAAAAATACACAACACACAAGTAACAAGTACGTTTTCAATCTGAAATATGTTTGTGACAGGTGGGGCTCAGTTTGCAGGAGGGAGGCAACAGGTTAACACACTTAACCAGACCTACTGGTTAAGTAGACACACACCTGGGCTACGTTAGCCCAGGATATAAAATGTGAGCTCTTTCCCGCAGTAGGCGTCTGAGGAACCACGGACGAAGGAGCTATGATGCGAAAGAGACAAGGCTGAAAGCGACCAAGCAAAAGCTACTAAGTGAAAGCTACAGTTTGGTTTTGTTTGCCTTTGTTAATTTAGTTTGTTGTGTTCACCCTGCTCCAGTGAGGGGAAGGACGATAATCGTTTTGCTTGTTTATAAGTTTGCTCTCGCTCTCTCTCATAGTGTGTGGAAAATAAAACGGTGGTGAAAACATCGCTCAACCTCCCTGAGTCCATCTCTTCTGTCCGCCCCGGGGTGTATCACGGCGTGCGACAATGTTGCATCATCTATTTTTTTTAACCTAATTAGTAGTTTTATTGGAACCATAACACTGCATTTAACGTGCTAGAGGATAACTTGAGGAGTTTCCTGTAGCTCAAAATGTATTATTAGGGCTTTGATGTGGTGACGGTGTGGATTTTGAGGGCATCGACTAAACAGTGTGTAGCCAAAGTATCCATTCCACAAGCATTTTAATATACCCCTCTGTTTCCACAGCTGTCCTTAAAGAGAGCGGTCGCTGTGACCAGGGCTGCTGTTGTTCTTCCGGGCTTACACACTGCTAACAATAGGGAAGCTTTAATATCAGCGTGAGCTGCAGCCGCTTTGATCAGCCATCTTTTGATCATTACGGCCAGGTCTTAACAGAGGAAAGAGCATGAGTTGGTAATGTGGAAAACACAATTACAGCACACAACACTACTGAACCAGGCGAGAAAGGGCATCTGCAGATTTTACACTGTGTGGGGTTCACCTCACTAATATGCATTCAGTGGGCACTTTGTCAGGGATTATTTTTTACTAATTGGTTTTCAGCTGCACATTTCTTCCCCATTCTGACATTTGGTCTGAAAAATTGCTGAACCTCTTGACCATGTCTGCATGGTTTTATGAATTTAGTTGCTGCCACATGATTGGCTGAGTAAATATTTGCAGTAACAAGCTGGTGTACAGGTTTACCTAATAAAGTGCTCAGTGAGTGTACATAGGTGTGTCTACTTAAGCAAACACATCTGTGAGTTGTTATTGCCCATTTACCATATTGTGATAGAGAGGCCTTCAAAAAGACAAGTAACCACGTGAATTGGCAATACTTTAATCATGCAGAAAGATACACTCTGTGATGCCAGTGAAGCAGGATAGATGACTTCAATCATGTGCATTCGCGGGGAAACAGGCCGGCTTACACTCTTTCAAATGAATCTACTGACATTTCAGCACTGAAATGCTACAGAAATAAACATGGCATTCTAGAAATATCATGCAAACAGTGCTACTAAGCCCTCAGGACATATCCAAGCATCTCAGTCAAATGTTACAGGCGAGTGGCTGTGACTCTCAAACACAAGAGCCCAAGTGGGAGAGAGAGAAAGGGCAGGGAAATTCAGGTTGGAAATGCAGAACAAAGGGGTCTGACCGGAGGAAAATGCTGTTGTGTCACTCACAGCCATATACGATTACGGACACATGCTGTAGGCGGGGGCACGTGGAAGGACATAACACTTCAAATGCACATCGTCAACACTGCAGTGTACATTGTACACACAGTTAGTACATACAGTTTGATTTAATAAAGGCCTAAATTTGGATTTTTCATAGGATGCAGTTCCGCTGAAGATTTCGTTGTGCCAATTCCTGAACAGGGCATTGATGTCGTCTTTTTGATTAAAATGGAACGGCATCGTGAGACGACGCGAAAAAGGGTGAAGTTAAAAATACCAGGGTGCCTTTTCGGGCTGGATTTGCACATCATAAACATTTTAGCAGAGGCCTGAAGCGGCGAGACGAGCAGCGTTCCTCCCAGAGGGGAGCTAGGGGAGCGTGCTCTCCCCCTCACTGTCGTCCCTGTGCCTGCTCGCTCTACCCCAGCCCCGATTAAAGGCCGTGTCACAGAAGGCACGGGGCAAATCGCCCAAAACGAGCCGCTGTCTGCTCGCTGTGGGAAAAAACGCAGCGGAATTAGAGGAATGCGAGTCCGTTTCCCTGGAAGACAGTTCCCCGAGGATGGCATCGGGTGTTGCGTGGTCTTCGGCGCGATAAATCGCGTTGTGGAATAAGTGAGTGAGATTAAGCTCGACTGTGACGCAGTGGCTGTTCCTCACAAATTAACCAACCGTTACACTCACAGTACGGGCGGCACAAATGGCTACCACACAAGAACCTTCCCTTTTCCCTAGTCTTTCCCCTCTTCATTACTTCATTGATTGAATTTCACCACTGGAACGAAAGTGTAATTAACATTAAGTTAAAAACTATTTACTGATCCACTGAAGAAAACACTAAGAAAGCACTCAACGTGTTGCAGGGATAAACTGCCTGCCAGTTTTTAACCACTCAATATTATTCTGTGCATATCCATAGGTTCGATTAGCTGGAGCTGTTTTAGCATTTGATTAGCAATGTGGATTACTGAAAAAGAAGTGTGATTGATGACTTAAAATCAGCCAAATGTTTTTGCAGCATAAGGTAATCAATAATTACCCTCAAATAACAATTAATAAGGTTTGAATCTTAAACAATCTGCCCAGTGGTGAGACATACAGTGGACATTATATGTAGCTGTAGCAATTGTCAGAGATCTGAGCTGATACACCTTAATGCAGAGCAGGCTGATGTTAGCGTCACGGGGGATCGATTTAATAATTAAATTAAATGTAATTTCCTGTCTTCTGAGGCTTTCAACAAATGCAAACATTCAACTTAAAACATAGTTTAAGGTGATTCATATGTATCAACCCTGAACACCTCCCAATAGATCCAGTCGACAAGAGTGAACACAGCCACAAAAACGTCATAATTTCTCCAGGCTCAACCACCGAGGGGGAAAGTTCAGCAGAGTTTCCAAAGAAAATATAAACAAAGCGGGTGGTTAAAAAAAGTATTTCAATGAGCACAAAATGTAGCTGTATATTAAAATCATATAGAATTTCTAAATATCAGAAAGCTGCTGTGTGGCTTACAACAGACTTTTATTTAATTGCCAAGAAGCCTGTGTCTAAACCGCTAACACCATTAGCCTAGAAAATGAAATCGTTAACACCGCTTCTAAAACGTGATGTTATGAAACGATTATGATCAACTAGGTATTCTACTTAGCCTACTTTACATGGTTATGGATCATAAATGCAGTTGTCGTGGGATTTAATAAGACAGAAAAGACGTCAGGGAGTGATACCCTCAGGCAAGTGACTCCTCAATCATTTGCCCACTCTTAAACTGCATAAGTACAGCTACCCGTTTGGTTTATTTTCAGTCTATACACCTCTGCTGGTCTTTAAATATAACGATTGAATACGATTTGCTGGAATGATTATTCATTAAAATACTAAAATAGCAACAATCTACAGCGGCTTTCTATTCATAACAATGGCAGATGCATGTTTTCCCCCTCGGAAGGCTCTGCCTATATGAATATGACACGTTGCGGACTGGATCTATTCTCCAAATGGATGCATCTTTAGAGCTGCTGTCTGAAGGTGAAGTTATTATACGCCTGACGTGAAGCACCCTGCGGGACCAAGCAGAAACAGCAGGTCCTGGAAAACACGCTGGGTTCATCCGTACGCTCTGGATTCAGCTGCACTAAGATGGTCGGGTTTATCTTTAAAAGCATAGTCTTTTAACAGCCGCTGTTTTATGCATGAGCTGGGGTGGGTAAGGCGTAATACAACTGGATGGAAAAAGACAATTAAAACGCGACTATATTTCTCACACATCTACCCAACCGCACTGTACATTATGTGTACAGACATCCAGCAACAACCTATTGTTCTTTTTTTTTTTAAGTGCATAACGTCACAATAAACGAGAACAAACGTAATTAGATCAAAGTTCCAACAGTGAATCTGTCGCTAGGGGGGGTCTGAGTAATGCCTCCCCCCGGAGTTCAGCCTGTCACTGCCACACACAGGCAGGCGGGACATCAAAACCGGCCTTCACACCAGCGCCAGGCCCTGCCGGCACAACCCACCTCCGCAGACCTGCGCTGTAAACCCATCAGCAGACGGAGCAGCGGGACTCTCTCCAAGCAGAGGGATATGAACATTTTCACCGCCACATTCACACTTCTCCGCCGAGAAGCTCGACAGCCACTTTCACGCCGTATCCACGAACACCCCCCCCCCCCCCCATTTTGGCTTTTAAATATGAAGCAAACTGCGCGGAAGCAAAGACAAAAGGCGAACCCATTACGGCTCAAACGCTCTGCATGTAAAGGGCCACACAATGAGTCACCGCTGCACTCAGGGTTCAAAAGATTCAGTATGACGTTCCCTTCCCCTAAAGGCACAAAACACCAGCCCACTCGGGTAATGAATATAGCGAACAAAGACTGCAATATGGAACAGTGGGCTCAGAAAATGCCGTTCTGACTTCAAAAACAGGCTGAATGTAGATAAAATGGAAATCGTAACCTTCGGGATATTACGTGCTTTAGCAGCACTAGCGAGTGTATTAACAGACCGGCAGTAGACGGCTCACAGGAAAGCCGCTCACTGGATTTGTGTGGCGAAAAGTTATGAAGAACCCGTACACCTCCGAACACACACAAGTCACAGGGCCATTACCCATAATCCATCTCTTTCAGTGGACTGAGGACTGAGTAGCTGAACTCGCACGGGTCAGGACACATGGCCATTACTCATAACAGGCAGGCTGTGTGATGTAGCGCTGCACTGAAGGTCAACCGGTCACCGGCAGCGACACCACGGCAACACCGGAGATACCTGGCCCATCCTGCAGGCTCAGCCAGGCAGGACAAGATCCAGCTGGCCCCCTCAGAATGCACAGGTGGCCTTCAGCGCCCCTCTCCTGCTCCTCTGTCCAGCCCTGGACTCCAGACAGCGGAGGGATGGCACATTTTTGGAGCCCACTTTCCCAGATGGGACGCAAAATTTGCACCCCAGGTCCGGGCAGTTATAGCAAAAAGTGTCCGCAAACATTAAGCTGGACAGATATTGAATGAATAAACCATAATAATGTAAGCAGTGAAAGTGCCCTTGGATAAGGCTGTGAAATAAACGGTAATGACTCTCAGGTGTCCCCTGGCCAACCCTACGATGTGCTGCAACACGGTCCTGCAGGAACCCTCAATGAGTCAAACCTGTCACTGCTAATTGAGTTCGGCCCAGAGGATGCTGGGAAGGCGCGCTGCAGGGTGTCCTGTCCTCCAAGAGGACGAGGTACACCGCCCAGACAGATCCACACCACACCGTGTCACCTGGCCACCTGCGGTCACCACGGCAACAGACACACAGCATCACAGCCCTGCCCCTGTGTGCGTTTGAGCCGAAAGAGGAACAAAAGGGTAGAATTATGGGAGAAAGGAAATGGGCAGTACAAATGTGATAATGCCTGCACAGTGAACACATGGTCTTAAAATATCAGCAGCTGCAGAACACCCATTGAGCTTTCCTAGGAGGTAATCAGGACACGTTTATTTTGGGTGCCGTTCGATTTTTAACCAGGATCCGTGAATGAAGCGGCAGTTATTCACACAGTCAGCTGAGGGTGAAGACAAGAGAGGACTTCAGATGGCACAGTGAGGGACTGCAATCTTCAAGACATGAAAAAGGAAATCAATAGCAAATCAAAACCTGTAATAACCAGTCGCCCTGTGCAGACCATTAGCTATAAAGGTGAGCCAGCTGAAATTATTACATCAAATATGAACAAGAATAACAAAAGAGACATTTCATTTAACAATAAAATGAATGGCTGGGTTAAAAAGTAAATAGAGGACAGAGCGAGGGAACATGAGGTGAATATGAAACATGTCAAACAGCACAAAAACACATCTATATTCTGTGAGGCAACAGGACAGAGTGGCCACGCTAAGAAAGCTGGACTGCTAGCACTAGGCTGAGCCTTAATTCTCAGGGTCCGGTACACGGCCCAAAATGCAGGACCAGTGAAAATGGCCAGACCGATATCCGGCGGGCCTTTCCGGGGGGGGGGGGCAGCCCAGGACACAGCAGATGTGAAAGCCTGAAAAAGCTGGACTCGTCCCTGGGCTATACGCCGCCAGGCAGGTCCCCGCTGGGAAAAACACACTTATCAACAAACAGCACGAACGGCTAAAAATACTGACATTTATTTGGGCTCCGGTGGATCCGCCTTCTAAACGGAGTCTGAAAATAGCCGAGCGGCTGGCTGCCCCAGAGAGCCGGGATGCGCAGACGTGAATTCTGCTCCAACGTTCGGCTGCACCCACGGTACTCCACATGCCCAAGGTGAGTCAAAAAACCCACAACAAAACTACACTGTGGATGACGCAAATACAACACAATCTCAATGCTAATATCTTGAGCCACACTCAACTCCTCAAACAACATTGAGCCCGTATCAAGTCAGCACAAGAGCGTAACTGAAGTATATATTTCATCATAACTAGTCAGCTAATGAGTCTATTTCACATCAAAGAGTCATAGAAAGGAAGTAAATAAATGCAGTGTATCCTGATAGGTTCCAATCGCATCCTGTGGTTTCACATAGTGTCAATTGCAAAAATGGTGCAATCAACACAAAAATGCTCCTTCTTCAAAGTGAATACTAATATCGAGGTGAAATCCGTCTAACACTTCAGGACTGAAGTGAAAAAGACCCCATTATCACACCGAGACGTGAGCCAAGCAGGTGTTGTTAGATGGCAGCAGTCTTCAGGTGCTGGCTACCCTGGTGTTCAATGACCATGTCCTTTCCAACTGTGTGTGCTGCCAGAGTGCTGGTTGAGTTGGGTGTGTGTTGGTTGTTGGTTGCCTGGGTGTGACTGCAGTACCTGCATCACATACAGAAAAAACCTGGGCACTAACCTTCGACTAGTCTGCACAGTGGATGGGAAAAATGCATCTATCAAGCAGCAAAATTGCCACATTCATGACACAACCACTGTTTAGAGCAGAGCATTAGTCATGTGATTTGAAATCCTTTGTGGTCAGTAAGGATTTTCTAACTCCACAGTTAGGGACTTATTTAATTAATACTGTCCCCAGGGGGGGTTGTGTATGATGAGAAATGAAGGTGACTCATTTGTCGTGTGTAGTTGAAACAAATCAATGTTTCTTAACACCAGCGGGTATAGACAAAGCATTAAGTGTTTGAGTTATTGTGTCATTCCTTACAGCACAACAGGAAAATACTGTATACCACAACTGTAAATGCAGACACAATGTACAAAAACACTCTCCTGGCTTGCCAATGTTAACAAGAATTCTGGGAGAATTTCCAGTAAATGTGGTCCCTGTCTGTGAGCACGGGTTCACATGGATAATAAGCAATGTTCCAGGCCTCCCAGCAAAAGTTCCCCGCATGAATATTTCATACATGCTAAAGATTTATAAATCATGGTAATATAGATGAAACTAGGACAAGCAGTGAAAGTTGAGAAAAAGAAAATGCTGGCCTGTAATCTACTGTACGGACAATGGAATCTAATGGAATCTCCCTTGTGTAAAAATCTCACTTTGAAGGGAATGACCTCATGTAGAAAAGCATCAATTACAACAGTAACCAAAGCGATTACAAGATGTTTGTTTCCAGGAGCATAAATCTCTACGGAGATGGTGGAAGCACATGCCTTCCAATACAATGGGCAATTTAAAAAAAGAAAAAAGAAAAAAGATCCTCACACTCCATAGTCGATGGTGTGTTCTATATAGCTCCCATTGTTGTCACGTGACCCTCATCCTTCAGCATGATTAGCTGGCTTGGCACACTTTCTAGCAGCAGCGGCACCGCAAACATATGGACACGCCCCAAATCCAAACGCACCTCACATTTCCAGCGAAAAAACCCAACAAGCCAATCACAGCACAGGCAAACCTGCCAGGTAAGGCATCGCACATCTAAGTGCCATTTAGAACTATGTTTCGAACCTTTTGCTTGCTAACGTGCAAAAGTGTAAATCTGTGTAAGAGCAGGGGAAGCCAGCTGTGGCCTGAGTGCATCGCAGAGTGGGCTTTCGTTACCCAGAATTCCTCACGCGTCACACAGACCTGCCACCTCTGCAGCTCATTACGAGGCATTACGTGCCCCTGTGAAGGACTCCAAGGAGCTGTCTTTGTTCTCACAAGGCCTGGACAGAAAGGACTATTAATTATTCAGTTTAACGAACAAAATAATGACTGGGTTTTTTTCTGTGATGTGAAGGGGAAAAGAATGAGCGTGGCACAGCAGAAAGGTCAGCTTTGGAAATAATGAAACCAAACTCTTTATTCGAGAGGGAGGGGGGAGGCGGCTGTCTGTGACAGATGGGAAAACAAAGAGAGGAGTGCAGGTCACAGGAGCGTCCATTAGACACTGCCATGTTCGCCGAGCAGACCTACATAACAAGGCCTGGATCAGGTACCGCACCAAACCCATCAGCTCACAAAAAAACATGTACAACCTTACGAACAAAAAAGCATCTTTTTTGAATCACAATATATTTATTTAATATTTATAAAATGTAAAGCACTAAAGTGCAAGACAATCGTTTCTGTCACAGGCTCACCATCAGTCTTTTATGGACAATTCAAACACCTGACCCAAATGTATAATTTATTAGCGCTAATTTCTTCACTGCTTAATAGGCTGCAATGCATCAGCAGAATCCCACATAATTACAGCTTTTCCATTACAGCCAGCACAGAATGATGAGCCCTCTGGTAGTTGGCACTCGCAATTTCCTGAAATTGCTAGCTAAGAACGCAGTGGATTAGAGCTGGTGCACTTCAAATTTCTTTCTCCTGCTCTGTTGAAATAGCCTGGGCTCCTTCATTAAATTTTCAGGTGAAGCCCTTTCCTTGGAGAAAAATGAGAGGTCAGTGAAGTCTGTGGTGCAATACCGACTAAAACATATAGCAGAATCATTAAATCAGCCAAGTATTGTTCATTGGTCTACCAAGCAAGGGGAGAGTCACACACCACATTATTCATAGTCTTTACTTCTTTAACTTCTAGTCTTTATTACTCATTATTATCTCATGCCATTGACTGCCGGAAGCTTAGAGGTCCAAGGTGGAGCCTTGATGTACTCCATGTGAACGGCAGTGAGAGCTCACCTATCTGACACTGATATGATGGGAAGGGAAAGACATCAGTGAAAGTAAGGTCATAACTGAAGGTCACTGGTAAACCAAGAAGGATATGAAACACGCAAATAACTCTTTTAGGTAGTGAGTTGGTACACCTATTGATTACAACATGAGATAAGAATCTCAGGGTCTTGTTTGTCAGTGACCCATCCATGTTTCCTGTTTAATATGTTCTGAGTGGCTACTCAAAATAGGTAAATAATCTGTCTCTATGAGCACAACATATGAAGATTAACAGGGCCACTAGTTGATACAACATCTCTTGAATGATGTGTTG
Organism: Conger conger; assembly: GCF_963514075.1. Classification (NCBI taxonomy): domain Eukaryota; kingdom Metazoa; phylum Chordata; class Actinopteri; order Anguilliformes; family Congridae; genus Conger; species Conger conger. Next base: position 32,467,185 of record NC_083768.1, read on the forward strand.
TTGAATAAATGTAATTCTCTGTGATGATAATGACACAATTTATTATTTAAACATGATTCTCGCTATCAACACAATTATGCTGATTGAAAGATGTTCCTGAACACGCAGGAAAGGATTTCCACAAAAGCTGACATTTTCAAACGGACAGGATTTTTCAAATGCAAATGAAGTCACCCAACCGTGTCAAGCTAATTAAGTGGATGGCTTCATCAAAATGACAATCAATAGTGCATTTAAAAGCTTAACAAAGTAATTATCCTGCAGACCTAGAAGGACAGATTTCATCCATCACAATGAAGCTGGCATCAGGATCTAAACAATCATTTCAAACAGTAAACAAAACTCCGTTGGAGATTATCATTTTCAATGCCGTCTGTTCAACTCAACTGAATAAACAGGACTAGACTAAACTTAAACTGCATACTAACTAGCCCATGATGGTTGTCTAGATTATCACTCTGCATGCAGCTCCACAGAATCAACTTCAAAAACTGAAGGTGACCCATCTGAGTTCCTTACATGGATTAAGTGCTCACTGGAACATTTCTCAAACACACACATTCAAAACAGGAGGATGAAAGGGAAAACTTCTAACCATGCCCAACACATTGACACATTGAATGGGACAAACATTTCAGCAGTGGATAAAAGTAGCATGAATGAAGACTTCAGCATGGTGTACATTCTGTTCTTGTGGCTGAGAAAGGGACATGTCTAATGGTAAAAGAGATTAATCCTAAGGAACATCATGTTTTATGCATATGTCTTCCTTATTCATTCTCAAACTTAGTGTATTTGTATTCAAACCCAAAAACCTAACCCTTCTTATAATGCCTGTAATCCTCTCAGTTATTCATTCCTGACCATGCTCCATAATTCCATTTGTGTATCTATACTCTTTCCTCACCAACTGCGAGACTGTAAGGTTCGTCCCTAGAGACCTTGCGGCACCATAAATTATTTTAGTATAAAATTCCTTTGGTTGAAAAATGGTGCAGTCCATACAATGCAATCATTTTTGGTGCCCTAGCTCACCACTACATTTCACCTGGAATGACAGCTTCACAACCACAGAAGGAGGACATAACCCATCCATCTTCAGAGTGCTCCTGCACACCTTTCAGGAGAACTGCCTGATTTATTTCCACGGTCAAGAAGCAAAGGCCGCGGTTATTAATGGCAGTCACCTAACCCCACTGAAACGGATACCTGATTGTACCATGGAGTCGGAGGCCAAGGTGAAGGTCACTAAGAGCCAGATACAAGAAGCCTCCTGACGACAGTGTCCCTGTCATTAATCAGGGACTGGAAGGCTTTTGTATTTGTCGCAGTAACAGCACACCAGGGACTGATTCCTGATCAGTGATCGGAGGGACGGACAGAAGAAATCAGTGATGAGAATCACTGGCTGAATGGTAACTCACTCTAAGCACAGATATGTTCTCCTTCAGACTCCTCTGACTGCCTGGGTCTGTGGAGCATGCGAAGGTACCGCACGAGGCGGTTGCCATAGATACACCACAACGCCCCGCCCCCCATCCCTTGTTGCGCTCCAGGCATCCTGTCTCCATGGAGACAAGGTCTCTTTTGGCTATTGGGGTCACAATCCCTCACACCCCGCACTGTTTCCAGTAGTTGCAGATCTGACTGTGCTATGAGCTAAGATCCTGACTGTGTTATAGCTGGTTCTCTCTCCCTGGGTACACCTCCATCACTGCTCAGATTAGAGTGATGTTTTCCCTGGGTACACACCTCCATCACTGCTCAGATTAGAGTGATGTTTTCCCTGGGTACACACCTCCATCACTGCTCAGATTAGAGTGATGTTTTCCCTGGGTACACACCTCCATCACTGCTCAGATTAGAGTGATGTTTTCCCTGGGTAAAGCTCCATCACTTCTCAGATTAGAGTGATGTTTTACCTGGGTACACCTCCATCACTGCTCAGATTAGAGTGATGTTTTCCCTGGGTAAAGCTACATCACTGCTCAGATTAGAGTGATGTATTTGGACCATATATCTCTCTTCTCTTTTGGATTCAGGGCTTGGAGGCAGGAAGCGAGATTCACGCACCTCTCATCTGCTCTCTGATCCCAACACATGAAAGAAAGCGGCAATCTGCAATGATCAAAGAACTGAAACACTAAGGCATTCTTTCCATAGACTCCAGGCATATAAGAAATTTATTACATCAACCATTAAGTAAAAGTAAAATCATGGCAATAGTAATATCAGTATATCATGATATATACACTCACTGAGCACTTAATTAGGAACCCTTAGCACGCCTACTTATTCAAATGATTATTTAAACAACCAATCATATGGAAGCAGTGCAATGCATAAAGTCATGCAGATACAGGTCAGGCGCTTCAGTTAATTTTCACGTGAACCATCAGAATGGGGAAAATATGTTATCTCAGTTATTTCGACTGTGGCATAATTGTTGGTGCCAGATGGGCTGGTTTGAGTATTTTTGTAACTACGGATCTCCTGGGATTTTCACAACAGTCTCTAGGGTTTACTCAGAATGGTGAAAATAAAATAAAATATATCCAGTGAGTGGCAGTTCTCCGAAGGGAAACGCCTTGTTGATGAGAGGCCAATTGTGATGAGAAGAAAAACATATTAGAATGCACAACACGTCAAACCTTGAACAGCAGAAGACCAGGTCGGTTCCACTTCTTCCAGCCAAGAACAGAAAGCTGAGGCTACAGTGGGCACAGGCTCACAAGAACTGGACAGTTGAAGAAAAACAGCCTCACAGAATCTCGATTTCTGCCGAGGCATACAGATGGTAGGGTCAGAATTTGGCACCAACAGCATGAATCCATGGACCCAACCTGCCTTGTGTCAACAGTCCATGCTGGTGGCGGTGGTGTAATAGTGTAGGGAATGTTTTCTTGGCACACTTTGGGCCCGTTAATACCAATCAATTATCGCAGCCTATTTGAGTATTGTTGCCGACCATGTGCATCCCCTCATAGCCACAATGTACCCATCTTCTAATGGCTACTTCCAGCATTATAATACACCATGTCACAAAGCAAAAGTCGTCTCAAAATGGTTTCATGAACATGACAATAAGTTCAATGTTCATCAGTGGCCTTCCCAGTCAGCAGATCTGAATCCAATACACCATCTTTGGGACGTGGTTGAACAGGAGATTCGCAGCATGAATGTGCAGCTGACAAATCTGCAGAAATTGCATGATGCAATCATGTCAATATGGAACAGAATCTCAAAGGAATGTTTTCAACATCTTGTGCAATCCATACCACAAATAACTGAGGCTGTTTAAAGAGCAAAGGGAGGCCTTGTATAATTAGTATAATGTTCCTAATAAACTGCCCAGTGAGTGTATATATCCGAAACATTTTCCCTACTCTGGTCATTCAAAACATTACTCTTACTTCATCCATTTCATATATTCTATTCTATTCTTTAGTTTGTCTTTTTTTATAAAGGGGTGCACGTAATATTAAACCATGGTAGGTGGTGGTAACTTGTCAGATAATATCTGAATCATAGCTTGTTAACTGCGTCACGGTCTATAATGTGACTGTACTGCAAAAAATCCAATGACTCTGGCTGATACCAGTGTCTGTGCTTTCTAAATATAGGCATGTCAATCATGGGAACATCTTTTGCAGTGATTGTGACACATATGCCCCACTGTTGATGGATTCTGCCTACTATCAAAGAGTGTTGTTATGGTAACTAAAAGTCAATGAGGGCTGAACAGAATTATATTCTGATATCAGTGATGCAACATTTGAAGCTACACCTTTCATCCACAAAAGACTTCAAATAATTATCCTAATTTTCACCATAGAGACCCTCAATTCTCATATTTTATTATTTAATGAATGCACAAATACTCTGTGACGAGTGAGTTTCATGTCAAAAGCGATTCTGAGAGTCCTAGATCACCATTTCTGAAGTTGTCTGATCAGAACGCAAAACATTCTAAAGGTCGTTCTCTCGGTCTCCATGGTCAAGTGCTGGAATAAAGACTGACAAGAGCTGGAATTTCATAAACAAAAGATTACACTGAAAATAACACTTAGGAAGGAATTTAGGCCAGATTTGCATACCATCACAGTCATGAAGAACTGTTTAAACCCTCACTGGACACATAAAAACTAAACACATAAAAACTGGACCTATATTCTGGGTTCTAATATGAGTGTTTTTTGTTCTCAGCTTTTTTGGGTAAAGATATACTCTGCACCATGTTAAACAGGTAGTGAGCCCTGTGAAGGTGATGACCGAACCTTCCACAGACAAGGCTATAACCTGAGAGGTGACAGGGCTGAGGGAGATGGGAGGTGTAGTCTGTGCACTGAAAGCACAGAAAGAATGAGTCCTGGGTCATGTGATCTCTCCTTGCATAAGTCTCCTTTGTTTTGGCGGGGGGTGGGGGGTGGTCGTTGCCATGACAGCATTTTGATCCAGAATGTAAGCCAATTTCATCTTTATGTTTTGTTATAGCCGTTTAATCTCATCGGGCAGAGTCATGTACACAAGACTATCGGTTCAGTACATCAGATGATAGGATGTAATTTACACTGAGCAAAGAACACTCAGCATATTGCCTGATGTACACAGTACAAACTGCCAACAAAGGCTTTCAGGAGGCGCAGTTACCTTCGCTCAATCTGTCCGGGAAACTGACACCTTTTAATATGTGAAAAGGTTTATAAACAGCTGAAACAGCTGTGGGGCTGACATTCTGGAAACCATAGCAACAATGGGAACAATAACACTCAAATTTTATATGAGCACAATATATCTAGAAGTGTCCTTAAACAAGTATCACTAGTTCTGAAGCACCTGGGGTCCCCTGTGCACGTTCGTCTTTGTTGGTACCTGTTCTTTATTAGACGCGTTGTTTGACCTCTAAAGGTCAAATTATAAAAACCCAATGCGTGTTATGAAGAATGCATATTCATATCAACATGCCGAGACTTTTAATCAGTCTGACAAACTAGTGCTTTCATTTTCTGCAGTGTGCCATATGGCGACCTGCTCCTTTCCTTTGCTTTACGTGATTTACTTGCTTGACAATACATGAGTTTGGCGGTTGCTGAGATGAACAAACACCATTGTCAGCTTAATGAAAAATACTAACACTTGCTAAACTCTGCTGCTATAAAACTGGCTTGTGGTTAGAATGAACCTGACCGTAAATGGCCTGTGAAGGGGGAGAAATGCACATGGGCTGATGGGAAATCGTGTAGCCGCAGGGTTGCTTGTGATGAGAACGGGAAAGGCTTCATGTCGGTGGGAGTACTCAGACTTCTTTAAATAAAGGACGCTGGGCTTCGTTCTGCTCTGGGTCCTCGCGCTCTTTGGCAAAGCCATAGAAAATTGCTTTCGCCCTGCAAGAAGATTTCATTATAATACTCTCTACTATAATTAATGCTAGCTTCTGTTCCCCTTTGAATTACGTTTTTCAATATTTCCCTCTTTGTGCTCTACTGTTTTTTATTGACACGGACGTTTTCTCATCCCGATGGCTGAGGGACATTTATTTCTGCTTCAACTGTCATTTTAATCTGTGTTATTATGGTGCATGTCATTTACCAGTGGCTTCCCATAGTGCACTAAATTAAATTGGGCATCCACTGTTACACAATAAAATGTCCAGTGTTAATTCAACTCTAACAGAGTACATATGCATTTTAACATGGAACATGTTACTATGTAGGAAGTTTATTCTGAAATATATCTGATTCTTATGCCGTTAGCATTTATTCAGCAGGCTTCGATGGCCAGCTCAGTATTGGCTGTATTTTATGCAGCATCTTCTAACATTCTTCCTGATTCACTGGACCACTTCAGGTTGAGCCCCTTAATAAAGAGTATACTGTCCCACCTGGGATCTGACCCCTTAACCTGGTTCCTGTTTGGGTGTTTTTCTTTTTTTTAACTCATTTTGTTCTGTTCTTCTAATTACAGGGGTGTCAAACTCCAGTCCTGGAGGGCCGCAGTGTCAGCTGGTTTTTGGTGTTTCAACAAGAGAGATGAATTTCAAGTTCTCAAGGCCTTAATTGGCTGCTGATTGAAAGGAAACCACAAATACCAGCATACACTGCGGCCCTCCAGGACTGGAGTTTGACACCCCTGTTCTAATATGTTATGCAGGCATGTCTTAATGCTGCCCTGCATCTTCTGCAATTTTAGGCAAACGCAGAGGGACCCACCTGCAGCCAACTGATAGCTGTAGCTGTAATGTGTGACCGAGAGACCCTTTAATCTTGCGACATTCCCCTGGTGTGAGAGAGCGCCTCTTGTCTAACACAGTGCCACAGTCTCTCTGCACAAAAACAGCTACCCTAATTCGCCTCCATAGCAACAGGCGCAGGCGTGAAGACCCTTGCTTGAAGGTGAGCCATGTTGTTTTACACTGGTTACCACCCGACAAGCAAGAAGCAAGAAAGCTCCTTGGCTGCTATGGCAACAAACATATTATACGTACAAGGGCTGTTGTTACCATAGCACCCCAAAACGGAGTCGTCATTGCGATCAAAAGAAATTCAGAAATTGATATTCACAACAGGAACCCCTCGAACAGGTTGAGTGAGGTACACAGTTTTGAACCAGAAGTATTCAGAAAGTTGGCCACCACGGTACAGCCCACAGTCTGGGGAATAAAAGACTTTGTGCTGTGTTTTTAAAATCCACCATTCCTGTCTGACAGTGGCAGTCAGATAGGAGATACAGTGCCGGTGATTCAGTGCCAGGAAGAAAGGCTATGTCTACCAACAGATCGTTGTTGAATATTGATGAAACTGTTTGATCCTGGTAGCAGTGTCCCGCTATCTGTGGGTGGAGGAAAAAATATCTGGGTTTAAAAACATATGCCTGCTTCCTGACAGCCGTGGATCCATTGGAAATGTAAATCAAAACAGCGAAGACTCTGACATATACATTACTAATATCCGCATATGATCATAGAACTGGACAGGAAATCGATAGGAGACCTGTGGATGCCCATTAGCAAGGCTCTGCTCATCTAACCATGTTATTCCATAGGTCAGATCTGTAACTCCCACAGGGATGCTTCCAGTCGCAAAAGTGTGATGGAGTATCCATTTTAACACAGTTAAAATGCTATTTTTATAATTCATCATTGCTGAACTTTTTTCCTTTTTACAAGGTATTGTCTTGTCTTTAAAATTAGATAAAGACATGTTGGCCCAAATTTGCATGCCTTATTTTCAAGGGAATACAAAGGAGACATTTTTGTATACAGTGAGCACATTCCACTGAATTCAGTCTCACACATGAACATTGCATGAAAGATTAATTACGCACACTGGGGATCTCCGAGAGCTTCATCCAAACAGAGAAACCCATATAGCCTACATTCCCTGTCGAACTGCTCGCATTGCCAAGAGAGGGAAGCCACTGATTGGTGAATCAATGCTTGTCTCCGCCCCCCCTTGCATAAAAGCCAATCCGGGGATGGGGATAGGGCTGAGTGACAGTGTGTGAAGAGTAACACTGGACAGCAGCCCATTCTGTCTCTCAGGACACACAAATCACTGCAGGTTGTCTCATTGGTGATCAAAGCTTCAGACGAGCAATTAAAAAGTAATACACAAGTCTGGCTTGGCTGCGAATGTCTACAGATGTATATGTATATCTTTCTGAAATATTCTCTTTTAAAAACATAGGAAATTATAACACACTTTCCTGTCGGGTAATGTTGACCGTTTCATTGTTTTATTGCAAAGAAATATGCCTCTTCTTCAAGGAAAGAAACCTGAATAAAAAAATAATTTAAAATAGCATCCCCATGGAACCCACATAACTGTGCACAGTGAGGAGTAACACAACTGGAAAAATAAATACTACAATAACGGTGGACACATCATCTCTCTCTTTCTCCATCCCTCCTTCTCTCCTCACTCCACCCTCACCGTCCCCTTACTCTCTCACACGCATTCAAACCGTCCTCTTTTTCCCTCTCTCTTTCACTCACTCTCTTTCTCTCTGTTCTCCTCCTAGCAAACATCTTGGTATGGATCTAAAATTAGCTTGCCGCTTGAATGAACCGCTAACAAACTCGCGTGCTCCTAAAGGGTGAGCGAGTGGGCGGCGTTTCTCAAAGTACTGCGCAAGAAAACAGAGGGAAACAAAAATCTAAAGCAGCCACGCTTCCTGCTCCCGTCGACAGGAACAAACCCATCAGCCAAAATCAAACCGCCTTGAGCAGTTGCAAGGCACACCCAATTATTTCCTCAAAAAAGCACCTTAAGTACTTTGCTTGGGCAAAGGCATGTGGCACAGGTCTGTACTTTTAATTATTACACACTGGACAAATAATGCCACTCGGTGTCCTCAAACAAGTTTACAGTCACGGACACAGAGCTACGCATTATCCTGAATGGTTGGTCTTCTTTCTAACAGGATTTTTCATAAGGCACCACAGCATGAAGCATAAACCCAGTGGTACCATAAGGACAGGGAGCTGCGTATGTTTCATACCCACTGTAAACACGGCCATTGCTCAGCTCACCATAAGGCAGATAAGAAGAAACTGAGAGCGGGCTGGTGACACTGAGTCATGATCTCAGCACAGCTTTAACTCAGAGTATTTACGGCCGTTAAAACTGTTCATTCCAAAGTAACTGTTGATAACACGTTTTTTCTGCTTATCTGGGGTCAACAAGAGTTACGTATAAAAAAATACTCCAGAATTTAGAGTAGGAAAGCGTTTGCGTACTGAGGCTTCAAAATGACACCCTTTACACACAATGCTATTCCAAGCCTTCAAAATGTGCTAGTACGCTCCAGCCTTGGCTGCACAAACAGAATGAGGTTTGCAATTTAAATTGAATGAAGTCAAAGATTTAAGTTAAGATTGTAGGTTTTAAAATCTTAATATCGGACTGTAATGCTAATTCTCTGGTTTGCTGCTGAATTGCAAGTACCAGGGCTACCACAATCCTCTCAAACCTAAATAGCCACCTTCAGTCCAAAATGTCAGGATGAATATGCTGAATAAGCATTCACAGGCTCTTAGTAAGAAGGACAATAACACAATTTCTCATAAAGGCTCAACTCTCACACAGCGTTAGAAATGGTAAATGCACACTAATGTGGCAATCGAGAAAGTTTTTTCCTTTATGCTTAAATTTTTGAGCATAACTGTTCCTCACAGTACAAAGCACTAAATTTCCCATGGTGCAATAATCCCATTTTTGGGAAACTTCCACAACCATCAAGTTTCTAGCTGTAGCATCCAACTAATACAGAGAAACTGGCATTTGGCTCAGAGATTGCAATACAGAGAACAAAATGAAATCCGTGTAGAACTGATTACCTCTGAGCAAACTCTGCATGTCAATATCCTCCTCCTCGTCCTCTTTCATTTCCAGACGTTTGGCTGACTGGGCTTGCCTGGGCAGGGATGAGACAGACAAGACAGAAGAAAGGGACTCAGGGTGGTTATCCTGTCGAGTGGACATAAATCTCTGCAGCAGAGCAGAGCGAGGCTCACAGTACAGTACCACACACAGAACACATTCTCTCCGGACAGGGCCCTATCACTAGAATCGGCCTCACCGTTCAGTAGATCCCCCACATCAAAGAGCGGGATATACTGTACAGTGTCAACAATCCTGGAGTCTTATTAATAGCCTGCATAGTATTCACATACCCAGATGTTTAACTGAAGTTTGCAGTTCAAAAGGAACTCATGACAATGCTACAAGAAGGAAGACTACATGGACATCATACTGTGCCTTTATACGCAGTGAGAGCCGGTCTGTGTTCTTCCAACCTCACTTCCATTTCTCTGATCTGAAGAGACAACTGAGTGAGTGGCTGAGGTTTCTGCCACAATGCTTTCACATGGCTATGTTTAATAGATCAGAAGAAGGAAGGAACGGCAGGAGTTTGTACTTTTCAGGCACAGAATCAGCCTTTTTTGGCTACGTAGATTAATCTTTATGTCTAACTCTATGCTTTACAAGGGACTGCTTGTCAAATTATTACCTTTTATTTTCCGGAAGACATGAAACAAGGCACCAGATCAAGCTGCGCTCAGACTTACATGTAAAATGTAACTCTGCTGCCATTTTCAGTAAAGAGGTACTTTGGTTTTGCACAAAATAGGTTTGGAGTACCTTGAGAGCTTTTAGCTTGCAGCACCCTCACTTGCTTTTTATTCCCTAATTAAGAGATTAGTGTTAATGTTCCCTTTATCAGATTGCCAGAAATTTAGACTCTCTAAATCTTATTGGCCAGCAGTTCCTTTCATACCTGACATATGAGCAGCATGTTTATGTCCCAATGCTGTAGAAATATCATTTTTACATGAAAGAGCATGTGAATGATAACATTATCTTATACCTCGTATATCAACAAAGCCTGTTTTTCAGGGCCAGGGAAATTTGTTTGTACTAGAGTAATATGACAGGAAATAATAAGGGATAGAATGTATGACTTTATGACTTTTTTAAATGGTTGATGGCACGCAGAGAGCTGATCTGTGGGGGAAATGCAGCCTGCCAGAATTCATCCCATAAACAGGGTTGAGGCTTCGGTGAGAAAGTAGAGGTGACCTCTCTGTCCGGCTGTGTTCTCCCGGGAACACTGCGCTCTCTGTCTCTGGGCCAAGAGCAGCAAACGTGCAGAGATGCATTTAGAGAGAAGGCTCTTCCCGTAGACACGTTAAACTTTCCCAGCACACACAGGCTAAGAAGCTGCATAGTACATCATGTGCTACCGACTGAAGCACATCCTATCTCCAAACAGCTGTATTATGTTTTTACTCCAGCTGTGCTGCTTTGGTTTTTTTGTTTAATAACTTTCACGTACGAACTGTGAAGCTAATCACCCACTGCTGCTGACTTGGTGACCTTGGTGCTAGATTTAAATGGTAAATGGCTGGCATTTATATAGCACCAAAGCACTGTACAATTGACGCTTCTCATTCACCCATTCATACACACACTCACACCAACGGCGATTGGCTGCCATGCAAGGCACCAACCAGTTCGTCAGGAGCATTTGGGGGTTAGGTGTCTTGCTCAGAGACACTTCGACACACCCAGGGCAGGATCGAACCAGCAACAATGCCACTGCCAGATCACTGCTCTTACCACCTGAGCTAATATCGCCCTTAAAGTTTTAGCAAGTTGAGCAAGTTTAGCAAGTTTCCAGACCCTTTTAGTGAGTTTATAAAAAAAGAGCCTAGCGACAAATCCAGCCATTTTTTTTGCAGATATCAGCCTCCTTGGAAAACGCCAACGCTGCTCGTGGGTCTGCAATCTTTCCTGCGCTCGCTACTGCTCTACAGCCGCGTAACAGCAGCTGCCTCAGTGAGAGCAGAGATAAGCTACAGTCCACCGTCCACCAGACACACATTCTCAAACAGAAACTGCAATGAGTCTGCAATGATCTCATGAATATGCAAATGAGTGCATGACATCATTGAGCAACTTCTAGTGACATTCTGAGCACGCTTTTGCTACTTTCATGGGAAAAATGGCAACACTGAAGGCACCGAATTCAAAGTAAAAATATGAAAACCACCCTTCCGTAAGCACGTAATGGCTCTTAGAACCAGGCTGAGGACAGTCATTGCGGGCGCACCCAGACGCTGTCCCCGTGTTGTTTCATTCGGATCTGAAGCAGCGCGTTCCCCGACGCCCTTCCGCGGCGGGGGGGAAGGGGAGCTCCGGGGAGCCGGGTAAGCCTGGCGGCGAGAGGAAGCTGCACAGGAAGATGAAAGGCACAGGCAGCCCCGCGCTGCGAGCAGCACACAGAGACGCGCGGGCGACCGTCTGACTCGCTCAGCGTGCTCCTAATCGCGAGAAACGCGCCTGTCCAAACACACGCACGGAGCAAGAATGCAAATGCGGCCCGTTTCCACCCAGACGCCAAATCTGACGAGCTCGCCCATTGTTATACTTCCCGATTACTGTAAGAGAAGGCATCGTTCTTCGTGACGATTGTACTGACTGGGACCAAATGAAGGAAAAGTGGTAAACGTCTTTATGAAACACTGATGGGAGATGATTCATACGGCGAGACAGCATGGTCAGAGGATGTTATTGTCAAGCCTGGAAGAAATACAGACGCTCGGTTTTATCATGGAGACAAGGGAGAAATAAGGGAGGGGCTTGAGAAATGTGGGAGGGTCATGTGGGACAGGGGAGGTGTTTGGGGAGGGGCTTGTATGTGGGATGGGCTTAATTAATAGTGGAGGGGCTTGATAAACAGGGTAGAGGCATGAGAGTTAGAGGTGGGGCTTAAAGGATAGGGGCAGGGCTTGTGGGATGTGAGAGGTGCTTTCTGAATAAGGGAGGGGCTTGGACCTACCTGCTCTGCAGCCTGGCTTTCTTACTGGCCGAGGAGAGTCCCTGAGTGATGGCTTCTTCCCTGTGGCCTCTCTTTGCCGGCGCGTTGCCGGGCGCCCGAGGGTACTGACCCCTGAGCCGGCCCGCCCCGCCGTTCTCTGACACCACGGCCCTGAAATGCAAAGACTCATATTTACATGACTCATATTTGACTCGTATTTACCTGAAACGGCAGGGCCCAGCTCAGCCTCCGCCATACGAAACAATTTCAAGCTCCATAAACTTCATAAAGCAGGGGCTCAGCTGTGCCTACGTCACATCGCCCTGCTAAGCACTAGGATATTATTCCAAAGGGCTTCGCCGCCCTGCCCACAGCGGCGCAGGGAGAGGGTGCAGCTCGGTTAAATTAATAACACAGAGCTCCGCTCGTCCTCCCGCGTTAAAGGGAGAGTCTGTAACACGACCGTGGTGAAAACTCCCCACACCGCCAGCCTACTCCCCCAGTGGATTTGCACTGAAAAACATTCATCACAGCGCTAATAACCGGCGCTTTATCTCCTGACCGCTGGCCCCGCTCCGACAGTGCCAGGGCCCGAGAGCGGGAGCACGTTTAATTTAAGAACATCATTCCAGGCTTTAAGTAAGCTGATTTGGGACACTGAGTCAATCATTTATAGAGCCTGTCCCAGAGCTCATCCCAGCACACAGAGAGAGAGAGGCTTTAAAGGGCAAAAATCTCCCACAAGCAAATGCGATCTTCTCCCAGCATAAAGTTCTCCGTACAATACGAGCAGTTAGGCCTGCAAAATCTCTTAAAACTTCAATTAACCTCTCCGACGAGAGAGGTCCGTTTGAGAATGAGCTGGTTTGTTTCTGACTAACAGCATGTGTGTGGCACAGTGGTTGCAAAACCAGAAGGTTATGGGTTCACATCCCAACAGGGGCACTGCAACTCAACCGTTTAAGCAGAGCTGTAAATATCCAGTAGGGCACACAGAAAAGCTGTCAAATGCAGGCAAGTCGAATTGCAAAGGTGAGAAATTGGTATGAAACATCTACAGCAGGGAGGGATGCAGGTCCCAAAGCATTCCCGTTATGAGAGATGGATGGACCACGGCTGTTTTTACAGCTCGCAGCATTTGCCCATTTTCACAGAAAAAACATGCCCAGGGTGACAGTAACATCAGACAAGCTATTCTATTGGTCCCTACCTCATATGTGAGGAAACCAATTGGCCCCTGTGCTATAAGCCCCAGGGAAGCATGCCCTGACTTGCTGATGTTTTCAAACGGTTTTCTCTCTTCACACTTTTCCACACATCAACGTCACAGTTGCTATTTTCTGCATCCTGTTTATAAATTATTTCTGCACAGATGCACAACATCACATTGCCTTTTCATGAAAAAGGCAGAATCATTTTCTTCCATTGGCTGAGCTATGACTATAACTCCCGCATTCTCAAATCTTTCTCATGTGTATTAATGTTTCATCTCGAGCCAATGACGTAGCAGCTGCCGTTCCCATAACGACGCTCCACATTATTTTGGTGATGCCACTTTTAGAAATGTTATTATTTAGATTTATCTGGTGAGCTGAACAACAACAATTGGCTACATACAGGTTACAGCCATTTGGCTCATCCTATTTTTAAACTAATATGGCACAAGCTGGAGTCTGTGTTTGTGTGTATTTGTGTACCTGTGTGTGTGACTATGTATGTGTTTGTGTGTGCCTGTGTGTGTGTGCGCTCCTGTGTCTATGTGTGTATGACCCTGTATATGCCCCCCTGTATGTGCGTGAGTGTTCCTCTGTGTGTGCACCTGTGTGTTTGTGTGTATTTGTGTGTGCGTGCGTCTGTGTGTGTGCGAGTGCTCCTCTGAGTGTGTGGGCCTGTGTGTGTTTGTGTGTGTGTGTGTGTGTGGGTAGTTTATTCCGTTCTTTGTCTGAGCTGTATCATTCTGAATCCAGTCCTTGGAGCCAATCCCATGGTCTGAATGTGCAGCACATCGTCTGACTGCTGACAACTTCCCTGTTACTGACACTGGCAGTAAAGGAAGACTCTGTTAAACATAGGAAGCGAGGCATACTGGGAGCTCAGCCTGATGCCTTTAATCTGCCAATCACATCAAAGACCACAAGCCAGACCACACAGCCAGGAGTGCTTTTCCACTGGTGGTGTGTCTCTAACCCTGAAGGAGTGTGGTTTCACTGGCAGGGAGTATGTCTCTAACCCTGAAGGAGTGTGTTTTCACTGGAAGGGAGTGTGTCTCTGACCCTGAAGGAGTGTGTTTTCACTGGCAGGGCGTGTGTCTCCAAGGAATGAAAGTTCCCATTACAACAAGCTTCCAAGTCATGTTACTACCTAGTTTGTCAGTGTGAGCAAGCTCTAGTTTAAGCAGCTATGCACAAGTGAAAAAGCATGGACATTCCGAAGCAAGAGGTACTATTGAAACAGGAAAGTCATATTTGCAGCATACACATGTGACTCAATTCATACATTCATTTTACGATTATTTAGTATCCTTCCCATTCAAAATGTATTTGAATATCAAAATCTAAGTTTGACAGCCCTAATGGGCAGGCTCTGCCCCCTCTCACCTTGACTCTGTGAGGCAGTCCTCCTTCTCCTCCTCCTCTGCGGGACACAGCGTCTTGGTTTTCTGGACGAACTGTACGGGGACCATGGTGACATAGCGTTCTCCTCCCAGACGGTCTGGGAGCGTGGCTTCTTTCTTCATGTTGATCTCTGAGTACGGGCAACCGAAGGCACTGTGGAACAGCACCATGGGACATCATTCAAATATGAGCACATCTGCTGAACACTGACCACAACTGCTGAGCACCGACCACATCAGAACACTGACCACATCTGCCGAGCACTGACACCTCTGAACACTGACCACAGCTGCTGAGCACTGACCACATCTAAACACAGACCACAGCTGCTGAACACTGACCACAACAGCTGAGCACCGACCACGTCTGAGCACTGACCACATCTGCTGAGCACTGACCACATCTGAACACTGATCACAGCTGCTGAGCACTGACCACATCTGAACACTGACCACTGACCACAGCTGCTGAAGACTGACACATCTGAACAATGACTATAGCTGCTGAGCACTGACCACATCTGCTGAGCACTGACACCTCTGAACACTGACCACATCTGCTGAGCACTGACCACATCTGAACACTGACCTGGGTCTAACCAGAAGCTAACCATGCTAAAGCTGACTCCAGTACCTTTGTCCAGAAAGATTATGCCAATCAGTGACAGGTGCCTTTTCTTTTCTACTCTTTAATCAAAGTATAAACATGACAATTGATACGGTATCATTTTTTGTAAGTTAATGCATGCAACCAACAAAATAATACAAAATTAGAACAGAGATAGCCAAAGAACATTTGCAGAAATTATTCGGGGTTATGATGTAGGATTTTAAAAAAAATATTCATTCACCTGGAAAGTTGGGACTCATATTTCTCACGCACTTAGGCCAGAGAAAAGCCTCTCCCTTGGCTAAGGCTAAAGGAGGAAACCGGTGCAAACATCATAGTAGCAAACAGCTATCAAGGAAACGAACAAACAATTATCCGACATGGCAGCTGACCCGTCCCTACACACAGGACGGCGTGAAGAGCAATCGATGCGAACAGACAGACTTCCGGCAGGGGAGATGAACGTGGGAGCGTACGAGCTGTCAGGTGCGTTTGTTAAGACACAACACCACCACAGCCCTCAGACCTCCTTCTCAATAACAAATCCCTTCAATCCTTTCAGTTCTTCACTCCTTCCTTCCTCCATAGCCAGCTTTGCTCCCGCCCCCCCCTCCCCTTCCCCCACCACACCCGGCCGGTCAGGACAGGGCTCGGTTTAGGCCGAAGCGCCATGCCCCCCTAGACCCCTAGAGAGGCTGTGTAGAGTGATGAAGACAGAGGCCAGGATAGAAGAGGAAATGAGGGGGCATCCTGTCAGACAGGCACAGAGATAAGTGCCAATTAAACCACAGAGGAGCAGGAGAGTCTGATGAAGGGTTTGGGGGGTGAGCGTAGAGCGACCAGCGCAAACATTGAAAGAAATTGCAGAGGAATTCCACAGAGGCGCCCCCCCTCACTCGCTATAATAACCGTCCTCATTTCTGACTCAGCATTTAAAAACGACTAGCTTTTAAAACACAATCCCAGGGGTCCAGGTGCTTGGAGGCTAATTTGTGAGGGGCTGCACTCTATTTAAAAACTGGCCCTTAGCAGCGGAGCTGTATCTAATGCTAATGCCGCCCTGACGCTTCCCTACGTGGGGTCTCTGCAGTGCTGGTTTCCTGGTAGCTTGCCGTGGAGGTGCGTGCGGTTCCCAGAGTGCTTGGCAAAGGCAGGCAGCGTGAGTAATGTGTGTTAGGTCACCGGCAGGAGCGTATGTGTTAAGCAAACTGTCAACCGTGCTAGAGAAAAACAGAAAAACAAAATCTCCAAGATTAGCATAAATGTGATGTATGTGCTCCTTTAAGCCGGGATAGCTATGCGGACTACATGCAAATATGCTGCATATTAAAGCTGTATGCAAAAGTATGGTAAATATAAGTTAACATATGTGCAAATATTTTGTTTATTTTGTTTTTAATATCGTGAATGCATCTGAACAGGTTTTAGCATGACATCTGGCTGCTTGTGTCCCAAGACATCCTAAGATTAACATTTGAAAAAGTAACTGGACTTTTTCCCATGATTCCTGAGATACATTCCCTTGTACGTGAAAAGTTAAACTGCAGCAGTCAAGCCACGAGTGTCTAACATCACTACGCTGATGTAATTCGTAGCACAACCGAAGCTAAATCCTCCATTGTTTCAAAAATAAAGACTCTGTGATGCCACCGTTTGCACTGGTGTGAAAATTTCAGCAGAAACAGTGCTTTGTGTTCCGCTCGCAAAATTACCTGGAGAATCATTATCTGGAGCCATTTCATCTGCCTGAAAATATCAGACTTATAAGAACATAAAACAATAAAGAGAAATGCTCTCTCAGCCCATCAACGCTCACAGTTTACCTACAAACTACAGGGTCTCTCAGAGAGTGCTTGCTTCGATTTAAGACAGATAAAATACCACGAGTTTAAAATGGAAACAAAATATTTGGGTGCTTGTTAAGCATGCACATAAGAATAATAATTAGACGGAAGCCTTGCCTGCGGATTTGGTGAAATTCTATATTAATAATGAAAGGCTCTTCCGCAGCAGGATGCTACACATTCACACCAGGCTCTTCACTTCCTGAATGGAGCGTGGGCTTGCTGTGGGTGTGAATGACAGATACACAAGCACAGGAGACAGCGAGGAGAGGCACAGGCTGGACTCACAGTTACGTCTATGTGAAATTATGCAGTTCGGCTATAAGACCGGATATCTTTCCCAGGTGAGACTGAGTGAGAGAGGCCGGATATTGTTCCTCAGATGTGAGAGAGGCCAGATACTGTTCCTCAGATGTGAGTGAGAGAGACCAGATACTGCTCCTCAGATGTGAGTGAGAGAGACCAGATATTGCTCCTCAGATGTGAGAGAGACCAGATACTGCTCCTCAGATGTGAGTGAGAGAGACCAGATACTGCTCCTCAGATGTGAGTGAGAGAGACCAGATACTGCTCCTCAGATGTGAGTGAGAGAGACCAGATACTGCTCCTCAGATGTGAGTGAGAGAGACCAGATACTGTTCCCCAGGTGAGAGTGAGCGAGAGAGACCAGATACTTTTCCCCAGGTGAGAGTGAGCGAGAGAGACCAGATACCACTCCCCAGGTGAGAGTGAGCAAGAGAGACCAGATACTACTCCCCAGGTGAGAGTAAGTAAGAGAGACGTGATTGTTTTGCATTCAAATACTTTTTTGTGTTTGATTAATCTTGCCTGCTGCAGTTGAGCCAAACAAGAAGACAGGGTTTGCACTCTGAGATTATTTCATAGGTTCCAATACACTAGAGAAGCTCAGTAAAGCATAGAAAAGTATTTGAATCCAAAACAATTATGTGTTTGACCCAGGTCAGGTATCCGATGTTCTGTTATCTGTCATTAGGTCTTCTGAAGAAATGCATGACATTACATGACAATACATTCACTTTCCAAAGCCTGGTCCGTTCAGCGACAGTATGTATTACACGCTTTTCATTACACAGCATGTCATACTCACTTACTTTCATCAGATCTCATCTCGAAATCTGTCATTCCTCATCGCATTAAACGAGACATCCATTTTGAGCTGTCACTGTCAGGAAGCCGTCGGTTTAACCTCCCTGTGAACAACGCTGAAAGGGTGACAGACTGAGGAACGAGGGAAGGATCCCTCCCCGCCCCTCTCTGCCCTTCGGGGTGTGATGTGGCTGACACAGATGCCCCCTGCTCCACCCCCTCCCCCCATTTCTCCCCGCAGGTGAGGCAAGGCGGCCCCACTGCACACATGACATTAACCGGAGGTTGACGGAATCGCCGTGGCTACAGCACGTGGGGGTGGGGCTGAAGGGAGGGCTAAAGCAGGAGGACCGGCTGCGTAGGACACTTCACGCACCGATGAGCTCCCCGCGTTTCGCTGGTTTACCGCTGTTCTCTCACACCATCAACCCCGGCTCCCTCGCTGACCTGAACCCCCACATCTCCCGTGGAAAAACATGCAGCCGAGTGAACACAGACCCACCGTGAATCCCCCTGGCGACAGTCCCCTTGGCCAATTCCTGCACTGCAATACTGTACATCAGGCTGTCATGGCATTGCACACCACCCCAGCGTACGGCTGACAGCTCTCCTGACAGCTAGCAACAGTATTTAACATACCATGACATCGACCGAGAGCTGTGTGGCTTGAAGTATAAAGCATTTATTAACACACCCTCATTAGGACTATGCAAGATGTGTGCCAAGAAAATTAGATGAAATATTCTAAGCTCCAGTTATATGGGGCTTTGTGATAGCTGTACGATGAACATATTGACCATTTCTAGCAGAATAGCCCTGGCACACGCATGTCTGAGATGCACAGGGACACCAGAATGTCCCATGCATGATCCCAACCAAATTCATTCACAGCATTAAGAGGCTGCGCTTTGTAAATTTTATTGCACTTAAGTGCTCGATGAGCCCCAGTACCCACAAATACTGCACTCAGCTCACACGTCTGACTGCTGGCCTTGCAGAGGAACACCAGGGCCATCATTACCAGGCTCTCCTATCAGTCCCAGCCCAGAACAGCCTGGTGCACATTCTCATAAAACCTCAATGCTGACATAAATCTGTCTCTTACATTACTTCACTCTTTATTTGCTTGGCAGAGACCCAGTTAACTTTGCCCCCCTTGTTTTAAAGGAAAGGGACCTCAGTTTACAGCACTTCCTGATGGCAAGTTCTCAAACCAATTATTCACATTATGAGAGCGAAAGACCATTATATTTTCTCCTTTTTTGACTGTCCACTCCTCCTGATGTCGTTTCATGGTTCTTTGTTGATCTTACTACTTAGAGAGCCAAACCAAGCTGCTGGCTGAGGGTCAGCGCTGATTCAATGAAGTAGGTGTAATGTTTTCAGTACTGACTGACTCACAATTTCCTGAGTTTGTGGAGGAAGAACAGTTTTCACTGCCATTTGGTATATACTGTGTATAATGTTGCCTATAATGGTGTCTAGAAGTCTAGAACTCTTCAACTCTTTATATTGTTTTTTTCTCTGATAATAAGGTGTGTCAGATGGGACAATGTTCTTCCAGTGTTCATTCCATTAATATTGTCTTTTCTGCATTCAGGTCGAAAAAAATGGTTGACCATAGTTTTCAACTATTCTTCAGAGATGTCCACAATCACTGTGTCATCTGAATAATTAAAAGATGGTACACAGACAACTGTCTAATCCACTCCTTTAAATAATTATGTGCTGACTAACAACATAAAGCAGTAGACCGTGTGGCTGTCCTAGGCCATGGTTCTACACCCCTGATATAGTCCCATGCTGGATATGAATTTTAATAGAAAATAGGATTATAGCTCACTGTATTCAGTTCAATTCTTGTGATCTTCCCATCATTACACAAGAGTTTTCTCCAGATGAAACCTGTGCAGATATAAATATTTCAGGTGGTTTTCTTTCTGCTACATATTGTATGTTCTGAGTGCAGCCTGGAGCCATAAATACCACACTATGCATTTATATTCCAGTCTTCCTAAGCTGGGTATAAGGCAGCTAGCTACCGCACAACCCACCTTCAAACATGCTTAATTTCTGACTTTGCTGGAGCTGAGCTCATTTCCATTGCTGAAGGCACCACCGCCACATACAGTAACGCAGCACTTAAGGGACTGAGCTTCTACCCAAAACACTCCACTCGATCAACAGATGTGTTACTGCCACTGTAGCCCTGAGCATGGTACTTAACCTGAATACTTCAGCAAACACCCAGATGCTTCAAATGTACATTGCGTAACATGAAAAACTGTCCAGCATGTAAAAAGACGCAGAAATACTGCAATTCTCCCAGGATGAAGGAATCTGCCCCGCTAATTAAATAAGCATATTGCAAATACACGCAGAAAAACACCGTCCCCACTGCTAACTGAGGACTGAGACTCAACACTAAGAATGAGCCTAAGAGAGAAGCAGGTGCGTCTTTCAAAATAAGAGTCTTCTGAACCTCTCAACTTCCAACGGCTTGATGGGTATAATTCTTCATGGTCTGTTTCTTCAGACTTATGTAAAAATGCCTGTGTGTGTGCATGTGTAAGCGCTCGTGTGGGTGTGTGTGTGTGAGTTTGTGTGCACGTTTGTGTAAAAAGCTGCTTAGTCACTCTGTGCATTTAGCCCTGGCTATGCATGCATTACATCCACATGGCATACCTCAGCAGCCCCTTTCTGTACTTAACTACTTTCTGAGATACCGTGAGCTCAAGGCCTCAATTCAATCTCCTCGTAATACCATGTCCTTAAATTTCATCGGAATGTAATCTGGATTAGATACGGTTAATTTTAAGGCAATTATGTTATTTTTATTATATTTTGCCTGACAGTAAGATTGGATTTATTTCATTAACTGCAAGGCTATTCAGAGTTGAACATTTCTACAACAAACAAAGCGCCCTAAGACTCAGAAATGAACTAGTACACCATTTACCCAAGCTTGTGGCGATGTGAATGGTAAATTGTCTGTTAATCTTGCAATTAAAAAGCTGTGTAAGGCTTGTGAACTGCAGCTATCTATCAGATAAATCTTCATAAGACCCCTTAAGCACAAGCAAAATTAGACAAAGACAATTAATCCTACCCAAACACACTACAAAATGCTAATTAAATGCACAGTCCAAACACTGTGCGTTGACCAAACATTGGCCAGAAAGGTTAAATAAAAAGAGTTGCACATTTAAATGGGACAATAAGGTCAGCCAGTCAATAGAATGTAAATGATATGCAAATATAATTCAAACTTCATGATAATTAATTTTAGGGTGTCTTTCATTTCTTTTTTTCCACAGAGCTTCTGTGGAATTATCCCCAGTGCTTTTGAGTGATTTTCAGAGTTATTTCACATCAAAGGAACTGGACAATAATCCAAATTGATTTCGGACAGGATGACATTTATCAACACGCCCCTGAAGGCAAACTTTAACATGATCAGGAGATCGCCTCCCCAGACAGGTCTTTGAACAGCAAGCTAACCAATCCAGCAATGCAACCACTGCTGCCTGGCAGGCAATCTTTGACAGCCTCCGTGAATGCTAAAAAATTAATTCTGCTGGATTGTGTGAGGACGTTAAAAGGCAGACCTGATTATGCTTCCATACCACATCTCACTTCTCCAGCTTTGAGAGATATCGATTAAAATTCAATCGTTTGGCTTTGGTCTGGACAATATGACTGAGCTGCAAGAAATCAGTCTGCTGGTGATAACCACAGGAGGTCTTCACAAGTGACTGCTTCTATTGCTTATGTCAGTTCCAAGAACATCACTACATGTATATTAATCAATTGTTAATTGCAAACATGGCTTTGTCTTTTATTCACGTGTTCGTTTTGTTTCATTACAGTAGAGTATCTGCTGTTTCTGTCAATCAGGAGAATCGCTTAAATTATAAGCCATAACAGGGATCTTTAGTATTTGAGTATTTCCAAAATATGAACCTTTCTTGGAAAGAACTACACTCCTGTTTTGCCAGTGACATGTCATTTATGTTAATGAGCTAATGTCAGGTGGCTGGTCGTCAGTAACAAACCAGTTTATTAGTCATCATAGCCGGCCATTACTTCATAGCAACCAGCCATTAGAGCCCCTAATATGGCAATTATCCACTTACTCAATGTCATCATCTGGGGGTGGGTACACTGCACCCCATATGTAAGGAGAGAATTGGGGCACATCAGAGTAGAATGTAGAGGCCTTTACTCTTGCACAACTTCTTTACTGAAAATCCCTGCATGGGTAATGATTACATTTTAAAAATTTGTTTCTGATTTTTCCAATTTTTCTCCCAATTTACTTGCCAATTGTACTCAGTTTATTTCAATCACCCATGCTTCGCTACAACCCCGTCCCCTGGTGCCCAGAAGGAGATCAACAAGCCTTCTTCAGAATGCATCATCTCATGCACCGGACCATGATTCCAGGGCAATCAGGGTGCTTTTTGTATGTGGCGAACCTCCCTCCCCCCACCCGGGCGGTGGCCCTCGTGCCCTCTATGCCACTCCCTCGTGTGCCGGCTGTGCTTGGCTTTGGCAGGTGAACCCCGGTCCTCAGTGCGCAACTGCATCAAACTGATGCCTTAACTGTGCACCACCATGGTACTGAGCATAGTTTGATTGACAGCCTAGTGGCCCACTCACCTGTGGTGGCCTGTGTAGCGTGGACCTCTGATGTGGCCCACACCCCGACATCCTGGGGTCGGACACACACCCTGATTGGCTGAGGACTTGATGTCTGTGGGACCTATAAATAAAGGGTCATTCTGTGAGCAAACAAGCAAACTGCATTCATGATTCAATCAGATTCAACAACCTCTTGGTAAACACTTGGGGCATCCTCTGGACTGAGGCTAATTCACTCATCTCAGAAAAAGTTTTCAATTCATTCTGAGCTCAAATCTGTATGTAATGGCAAATGCAAGGTAAATTACTGAGTTTACTTTGCAGAGAACAGTGTGAGACACGTGGAAACAAAAAAACAAACACGCTCATCCTCTGAGAAAAAACATGCTCATCCACTGAGGAAAGGAAAAGTTAACAAAACAGAGCGGATGATCTCACGTGTATAGCACACACTCAGCTACCTGCTCAGCACAATAAATAACGTGCCCGTCAGTCTTCATCCTACTCAATTCACCCCGGTCCTCAGAGCGGACTCGGTCAGCGCACTGACCTGGGGTCAGAAGCTCCGCTCAGGACCAGTGGGTGAGGAATAAAGGCTAAGACCTCAGTGACAGCGGGTGAAGGAAACGCCGTTGTTAAATCATTCTGCACACACGCACGACAGCGGCACAGGCCACACTCGGGATAAATGTGAGCTTCATGCTGCTACGTTCAGCATTTCTCGCAAGCTAATCGAGTCTGAATTCACTGAACACTCCTGCTGGATTTACCTGAGTGCATCACAGCCACTAATTATTCACCAAGGGCACCGCTTTCATGTTGATGAAAAGTGGGACACTTCATGCCAGGGTGCCGTTTATTAATGCCTTTTTAAAATGTGTGTGTGTGTGTGTGTGTGTGTGTGTGTGTGTGTGTGTGTGTGTGTAAACACAATACAGAACCCACTCAGCCCATGTACAACTACAGAGTCTGTTCCATGCTCCACAATGCAATTAGATGTCACTCTTGACACCCAAGTAGGATTCTGCATCTAAAACACCACAAACTGTCGATATCCATTGGGTAAAGGTTTTTAAATAATATTGTTAGAAGAAAGAATTTCAAATGTGAACCCCTGTAACTATGGGTTACGGTTCAATGTTATCAAAACAGAGAAATCAATAACTAACTTCAACCACATGAATCGCATTAATACTGCTTTTAAATCAGTGCATTCCCGAACCGTGACTGACTTCAACAAAAAAAGCATGCATTCACTTGTGTAATAGCCTTTTACCTCTTTGAAAACCTTCCTGGTAATTGCTTTAGAATAAAACACTATCTTGAAAAAGCAGCCTATAAATGTCTTGTTTTAAGAACTTATTTCGCCCCCAGTTTCTCTGAGGTATAAGACTAGGTCAGAAGGTCGAAGAGTGCTTTTGATTTTTGTAAGCCCATATCCTCAAAGGCAGCATGTGTATTAGGAGAGTCCTTGTGCGAATTGGCTGAATGCTTTGCTTGTTTTATTTGGTCTCTCAAACATCGCAATCAATTGCCAAGCCTAACACATAAACGTTTATACACACAGGTCAGACACAGACGTAAATTGGTACGTTCGAAAAGCAGACATACATTTTTGTTTACATGTCTCACCATTCTTAGTCACTTTCCTGAAAACATGTGTTGTAGTTTTCATGGCAGTACTTGGCAGTTATTCATTGAGTTTAATGTAGGTCAGTGAGGTCACTTTTACCTTTACAGCAGCAGACTCAATTAAGATGCGGTTTTCTCCTGAACTTTTACCCTTTTCAATCTGACCAGAAGTCAGGGGTCACTCTGTGCACAGAGTACTGGGACAAAATCACTGTTTGTTGAAACTGCAAAAATGCTGCACCAGAAGAAAAAAACAACCTAGTTATTTGTGATGGGTGGAAAATAATTATATCTGATATTTCTCTGTACTGCGCAATTCACCAGTTGAGAAATCGCTTGCTGACCTTTAGACAGCCACCAGAGGCTGCATTAGAGAACCACCTGTACAGAAAACCGTGAGAAAAACAAAACCAAACGTGGGAATGTTTGGCTTCCTGTTTGTTATCGGACCGGGACTTACGGAAGGGTGGCTCCAGCGGGTGGCCTGTCTGTGCACACCACCCTGCGGGGTGCAGGTCCGAATGGTCTGAGTCCACCCAGAAATCAAACTTCTGATGCCAGCCGTCAAAGTGCACCTGTTCGGATGGAGAAATACAGCCCAATTTACAAATCCCGTCTTATTAACATGAACCTGTGTTTATTTCACAGAAACTGTAATTCATAGCATTTTACAGTATATTGTATTGCGTAAAATAAGATTATCTCGATACCAGCCTAGAATCAGTAATAAGGAACATGATAATAAAAGTATTCACCTTGGGGTTTGGCTTCCTCATATGAAGTCATTTGCTGAAACTTAACTGCACATATACATTTGCACATAGTTATCTTTCTACAATAACCTTTCAGGATCTCTGCCACAAGTGTCCATGGAAGCCTACTATTAAATATTAATCCTGATTAAGATATATAATTGGTGGGATCAGACAGGCATGCATAGAGCATATGAATGTGACATCTCCCCTTTGCATATAAAAGACTCGTAAAAATGTAATGCCCATTGTCTTCAGGTGGGTAGGCAACATTTCTATATGAATGTTACCGTACCTGCTAATTTAACTGTTATTAATATGAATGCTTCACTTGGCAGAAGCCTTATTATACATTTACACAGCTGGACATTAACTGAAGAAAATCATCTTAATTGTTTAACTTAAGCACCTGCAGCCCACCGCAACCCACTTCACCTCTACGCAATTCAATCCAAAGAAGTCAATTCGTAACCCATAGGCACTAATGAGTTCTCCAGTGGCCTGTAATGTCATTCTTGTTGTTAAGCTTGATTTGGGTTTAGCTTGAACATTAGGGCAAAATGGGAGAAAAATGAAATCAGCATCGACCGGATTGGTGTTCCACCACAGCCGGTAAGGGAGGCCCTCGGGAAGGTCAGGAGGCTTTATTGATTGTAACGGATAGTGGAATTCTAATTCCCGCTGAACAGATGGCTGCTCTTCATCTCCAGCTCACCTCCACCCAACGCCAGCGCTTCCTAAGGCGGCCCACACAGAGCTGATTAAGACTGACAGATGCACGCTGCATGCTTGCAACGGTGTACTGCGGGCAAGTCAATGCAATCAAAATAATGGTTTAAAGCCATTCTGGGTTAATGATCAGCATTTGATCCTATAAGCGAGAATTAATCACACTGAGAGACGGTCATAAATCACTTAGCACAGGCATACACTACTCATCCATGCCTCTCTGCCCACAGTTAAGGGCTGAGAGTGGAAACAAGGATTTTGGGGTCTGGATATTGAACCAGTGGGCCGCACTCTTCCAGCACACTTCAGGAGGGTCTGCCAGCACAGTAATCCCCCTCTTCCCAATTCCCATATTCCCATCCAACTGTAGCTTTTCCCAGTTACCAGCTCAACACCAATTGTCCTTTGTGTGTACCTGCATGATTATCTTTGTAAAACACATACCGTAGGGCCTGGTTCACAGGCACAGATTAAGCTTCGTCCCAGACTAAATTGAGTTTTGTATGGAGAATATCCATTCCAAAAATATTTAGTCTAGGACAAGGCTTAATCTCTATCTGCGAAACTGACTCAAAATGTCCTGACAAAGATATTAAAATAATGTAAATAAAACATGACATGCCAAAAAGGCGTATTGTCAGGTGGCATAGCGGGCCGAGGTGCGATACCACAATCTGATGAGCTGGGTTCGTGCATCCATTTGGCGAAAATTATATATACGGTTGGATAATTTAGTTTGTAAGTTTTTAATTTTATTAACAACTTCCCACCAGTTGTGATAAATGCATATATTTTAAAGTATTCCTGCAGTGTTTTATTAACACAGTCAAGCAGTCGCAGCATGGAGTGAATAATCAATCTTAGAGTCGTCGATGGCCTAGTAACGTAGCACATAGAAGCTATACCTTAGTCAACCTTCTAAGACATAGTTTGTGGAACATGCCTAGAAAAGTAAACAACTTTAATCAGGTATACCTTTCGAGTCTTTGTAAAACGCTAAGAGACACCTTTATCGGGAAACGCGACCCAGAATGTTTTCTGAGGGACACTTTTCTGATGAAGATGAACATCTGCCTCCACCTTAGCTTGCGCCATTCTCTCGAAGGTTCCCGCTCACCTTCAGCCTGTAGTCTTCAGACTCAACAATGGTGGCCACCCGTATGAGAACGGGGTTCCTTCTGTCCACAGCCTCCAGCTTCATGTTCACCTGGAACTGGTGCGGCGCTCTCTGCAAAGCCCATTAAACTGCATTCAAATCTCAACCAATCCAAGCGCAATCCAATAGGGCGGCCTGTAGCATAGCGGTTAAGGTACAAGATTGGGACATGCAAGGTCGGTGGTTCGATCCTCAGCTGGCCTCCTGTCTATCCCCACCACCCGACTCTCTACTATGGGTGCTCGAGCATTCAGCTCTACAGCACCCAGGCTCTGGAACTCTCTACCCATACACATCCATTACATTACATTACATTATTGGCATTTGGCAGACGCTCTTATCCAGAGCGACGTACAGTTGATTAGACTAAGCAGGAGACAATCCTCCCCTGGAGCAATTCAGGATTAAGGGCCTTGCTCAAGGGCCCAACGGCTGTGCGGATTTTATTGTGGCTACGCCGGGATTAGAACCACCGACCTTGTGTGTCCCAGTCATTTACCTTAACCACTACGCTACACTGTTGTTGTGTCTATCTCTGTCTGCTGTCTGTTTGTTTGATATTAATTGTATGTTCATTGTAAATTATTTTTAATTGGATATATTGTATCATGTTTTCTTTTTTGTTGATGACTTTAAATGGGATATTTTGTATCATGTTTTTACCATGTTTATTTTGTATTTTGTACAATGTAAGGTGACCTTGAGTGTCCAGAAAGGCGCCACTTCAATATTATATTATTATTATTATTATTATTATCCCCGGTGTAGCCACAATAACATCCGCACAGCCGTTGGGCCCTTAAGCAAGGCCCTTAACCCTGCATTGCTCCAGGGGAGGATTGTCTCCTGCTTAGTCTAATCAACTGTACGTCGCTCTGGATAAGAGCGTCTGCCAAATGTCAATAATGTAAATGTAATGTAATGCATGGCCAGACAATTAGATCGACATCGGCAGGACAACGTCCGATCTGTAACATGGGCATAGATGCTTACCATGCAGAAAGCTTCACTTGGCACAGCCAGGGAGCCGGTATCTTCTAGATACTCCTCCCACAAGAAACATTCTGGATTGGGGTGTCCTGAAAAGAAAGAGTATTTGTTGTTCTACAGCTGATAAAGCTGTGTATCGCCGGTGCGTGGTCTGAGCCAGCGAATGGTTTGCTTCTGTTTGGGTCAGGACCAGGCCAGCAAGGTTAGATCTGGGAAGTGATCCAAACGCCACTCGCAAACAGACATTTACGTGATTAGTGCTTAAGCATTACAATCCAAATTAAGTGAATGTTCTATGGCTGAACACTAGAACAGCAGCGCCTCCTGTGGGAGAAGGCAGAAGGCCTGTAATGTATGACTGCATCCTCTGCATGTATTCTAACCGGCATGTATTCTCACCGGCAGACCTTTGACTGCCAGACAGCAGTGCCAGATGATATTTCATCATAAAAAATGAAAGATAGTTGCACAATCAATTATGCTCCCAGGTAATTTATTGCAAAAACAAACGTTTTGACACAGAGTGTTCTTCAGGGTGTATGCTGAAAAATATGTGTGTCGAAACGTTGGTTTTTCCAATAAATTACTTGGGTGCATAAGATAGCGTGCGATATAGATAGCTTATCTTCCTCTTTTAAACAATTCATTTTAACCGAGTTGAAATATAATGTGATAAACTTCACAATACCCAAGTGTGTTCGGTTGAAAAAATGGGATCATATGTTTTGCGGAAAAATAATGTAGGCCACAATCATTTGACTACCAGTGCATCCCATGGATTCCCAGGGAATTCATTATGAGAAATGGGCAGAGTTTTACTGCCGGTTTGTTCTTACATCAGTCGAATCTAGTTTGGGTTGTTGCTCCGCTGAGAGTGCTGCTATCTGCAGCTAGCCTGTTTCCCGCACTACATTGCATCATTCACTGTCTGAGGTGGGCCGTATCCACCTTTAGGGGAACACAACCCCACGCTCACCTGCTACACCTGTACCTGAGTGCCACAAAAACACCACACTGAATACCTGCGATTGTGGAAGGAATGTCCCTTTCCATATACCTTCCCTCTATCCTATTCCTCCCATTACCTGATGTTACAATTCTGCCGGGGAATTCTCTACAAAGCCGGCTCACCCTTTCAGAGGGGGATAGAGCCAATGGATGCACTTCAGGGGAGCATTAACTGCATGCATAAGCAGCATTGGAGAACAGGGGCCCAGCAGACTGGAGGCAAATGTGAGGGGGAAGGCTTTCGAGAGCTCTGACCTGAATTCCACATAAATCAGGAATTTGTTGAAGTAACGGCATTCTACCCTTAATGCGGTTAGCTGCTTGTATGCCTCCGTGGTGAGTGGGCCTCAGGCTGGCCTCTACAAATTAATCTGGATATGATCTGTTGCCAGGTTACATGAACAGAGCCAGGGTATAAGTGGCAAGACCAAACAGCGGAATATATACATATATATGTACACGTATATTTGCATAAATCCATTTTCTATCAACAGAAAAAAGATGCTGGAAGATGTAAATGTTTAGCTATCCTACAATTAGTTGGGTGACATACGAACACAGACATATTCCCAAACTTTTGTACATGGCTCTTTCCCTTTTTTATAATTTTTAAACAGCAAAAATGTATGCATGTATTCCAATTTCCATTCTATAATAACTGATAAGATTTCTTAATGGTTATTCAGGAATTAGGTAGCAATTAGGTAGCACTGTATTTGTGTACTACCAATACTCCCAGCAGAGAAAGCAAAGTGAAAATCTTTAGGTGCAGCTCAGGGGTCATAGGCCAGCGTCACAAACTTACAGAGGAACAGGGCAGTATACTCACCCTGAGGTGCAGTGAGGGGTCGGCCGTGATCCTGACACCAGCCCACTTGGTGGATGTGTGGGCTACTGGCATCACACCTAAAACAGAACCGCTCCTGTTACCACTGTTCAGCAAACACACTAGAGTTAGACTAGAGTTACGGTCATGTTTCAGTGAACTGACAGGCCAAGAGGACCACGTTGGAGAGATCAAATCGCAATGCACTTTTCATAAATACACAAATTAATTCCTTTTAACAATAGCAGGGCAGTTTTATGTTTTTCTCACCAGTAGTCGTACGTGTCGTCCCAGTTGTCGAAGTGAACCAGGAAGCGATCATCTATGACATCGGCGACAGATGCCACACAGACCAGATACGGGTTCTTCCTGTCAACAGCCTCAAGCTTCATACCCACCTGAAACTTGGAGCTTGTCACAGTCTGCGGACACAGAGAATAACAAAATTAGGACAGTGGTATAAATAAAAACACAAGCAACTATACGATACACTTCCGCCAACAATCTAGGGCAACAGTGTAGTATGATGGTTAGTGTTAATTCCCATTGTGCTGCCATTGTACCCTGGACAAGGCACTTAACCTGAACTGCAGCCTAAATGCTGCATATTCCCAGTGAACGTACCTTGTTTTGGTTTTTAAACAGATTCTTTGGTGCTATTTGAGAGTTGCAGGCCTCTTGGTATTTTTCCCATTTAAACCCATTTTCTTTATGACCTGAAATATAACAAAAGTACATTAGCACAGTACTGTTAAGTATAATGATACAGGTAATGTGTCTCAAAGGGTTTAATAACATTAAAAGAGCCAAACCTTATGTAAATCTTCAGTTTAAGTACATCATTACAGCATTATTTCAGCATTTAAGTATGTTATTGCAACATTTATTTCAGCATTAGTATAACATTTTATTATGTTATTGTAACATTATTACAACTTTCAAGTATGTTATTGCAACATTATTTCAGCAACATTATTACCACATTTAAGAATGTCATTGCAACATTATTTCAGCAACATTATTACCACATTTAAGAATGTCATTGCAACATTATTTCAGCATTTAAGCATGTTACTGAAACATTACAGCAGTGTAGTAAGTTAAGTACGTAACTATGTTAATGCAACCCTGCAACGCTGAAAGGATATTCAGATCTCCTGCAGCTTACAGAGATAAAGCTTACCCTTGGGAGGCTGAAGTTTGTGTCCAGTCATCTCGCACCAACCAGCAGGCTTTATGTCTGGAGAATCAGCATTTACCCAGAAGTCGTAGCACTCCGGGTACCCGTCAAAATGGAGGCGTAACCGGTAGCCGATCACCTTTCAGACAGAATGTTAAAATGCAACACATCCTTGCATGCCATCTTCAGATTACACTGCATAATTTACTTTCTTGGCTGGTGCCTCCGGACACCGTACTTAGCAATTCCACATTTTCAGTGCTAATTCCTCCTTTCCCCCCCGGTTTTGGAATGACCAATCGTATGCAGCCACGCTCATGATGCAACCTCCACGGGTAGGTTGGGCGAGAACAAACATGCTTTCTCCTCAGACGCACACAATGTCACCAGCTGCTTCTTTTCACACTGCGGCCAATGATCCAGGCTGCACAGACATGAGTTGGAGGAAGACACGTCATATGCAGCTTCGGCTGAAGATGGCTCTGATTTGATAATGAAGAACATTAAAAAAAAAAGAATTCAGTCCTGGCCTTTTCGCCCCTTGCCACAACCCACTTCTTTTCACTGCGGACAGGAACTCACCTCCACCACAGACAGCACACAGAACTTGGAGGGGTGGAGGGGGTCCATGCCCTCCAGCAGCATCCCAGCCTTGAAGCCATTCCTGCCCTGGGGGGCGATCTGCAACTGAGGGGAAACAAACACACGGAGGTCGACATCACAAACGGTGAAAATAAATTAATCCACATGCCGCATAATACACTCTGCTTGCCATTACAACGCCGCTGCATTTTCATCAAGCACTGCTGCTCAGCTGTGCATGTGTGTGCGGTCTGGTAACTATAGAAACCACTGTTTCCTGCTTCTGAGGGAACAGATGTCTCGTCAAATCTTGTCACGGAAATACAAGAGAAGTCAGCCAGGGGCTGCCCAGGCAGACTGATTCCAGGGCGAATCGTTGGCTTTAGGGTGAGAGGAATGGAGAAGGGCCCAGGACATATATCCTCTCAGCTCCAGGGATAGAGCACACAAAATTAAATGAAAATAAGGCTGTTTTTTTTTTTTTTCCCCTGGGGAATCGTATTTATTTTACTGTGCCTCAGACTTCAGGGGATCCTGCAGAAGTTTCCGTAGCCTTTGTTGAATTTATAAAGCTCTCCAGGATCCCCTTAGGTCAGAGACACAGTGAAATAAATATGATTCACTAGAGAGAAATGATGCTTCTTAAATCTGAAGATGTCAGACAAATGCTTCAAGGCGTGAACTTTCTCACTGGAAGTGCAAAAAGGAAAGGTTTGGAATCTTTTTGGAATTTTTTATCTTAAAGGTGGAAAACTTGTTTCCATGTGGTGATTAATTAGCCGTGGTACCACACAACCCAGAAACCCTAAAACTGGCTTTCATTCTATGCCACAGAAAGGCTAATGGTTTTACCTTACCTACTCTACAGAGCCCAATGTGATCGGAGAAATGTTCTCCAGGACACCAGTCTCAATGGACCAAAATAATAAACTAGAAATGAGGAACATCTAAACCTCCACACATTTCTCTTGCCATCACTCTGATACGGGTTAATCTAGGTCTTACCTGTTCACAAGAGACACTAGGTACTACTTAGCAAACTGCAAAATGGCCATCTTGTTTTTGCAACTCACTAGTGGTTTGTATCTTGCAGTGAAGCCTCTGTACATTTGTTTGTGAAGTCTTCTGAAGACTACTTCTAAGGAGTCACTGACACAACCATGCCCACCCCCTGAAGAGTGTTTCTGATCTGTCAGACAAGTGTGGGTGGGTTTTTCTTCATTGTGGTAAGAATTCTTCTGTCAACTGTAGAGACCTTCCTTAGCCTACCAGCCCCTTTGCAATTACTGAGTTTACCAGTGCTCACTTTCTTCTTAATGACATCCAAAACAGTTTATTTGGGTAAAGCTATTGATTAGCCTATGTCTGATAATTTGACTCTGCAACATAAATCACATGTTGTCCATAGCACCCCCAAAACATACATGGGTGGAATTGCTGAGGAAGGAAAGTGATTGTGCATGGGGAATTAATTTACATTTCAGAGATCCTGCCCTGTAAAGCATGGCCTTTTATACATAACCTTTTAGAGATAACTAGAGATAAGAATAACCCAGAAGAGAATGTGTTGAGTCAGCATGTTGGGAGTCATTAAGCCGGGGTTTGACATTAAATTAATTTTGTAACAAAAAAAATATCTGTGACACATCATACTATATGGAGTATCACAGCTGAGTGGTAAGTTACCTCTGTGAATGCTCTGATTGGGGCAGCTACTGCCATCTCTTGATCCAGGTACTCATTCCAAGACCACAGCCTTTTCTTGACATTTCCAGGTCCTGTCCAGGGGACAGAGGCGTTGTGTTAAGACCAGATGGCAGCTCTACACACGCTACAGCACATGAGCGTTAACCCGGGGGCAGGATCGGGAGGGGTCTGAAAGGCAACTCACCGTGAGAGCTGGTCACTCTGTTCTTCATCTTCGCTTCTTCCTCTCTTGGTCGTTCCTGGAAGAGAACCGGTGGTGAGGTTAGGGCATCTGCCCTGAGCCCACAAGGCTGTTTGTCAAACTAAAGCTCTCACTCTCTCGCGCTCTCTCTCCTCCACTCTCTCCTCCTCTCTCTCACCCCCCTCTCTCTCTTTCTCTCTCTGCATGATTTATCCAGGCCCTTATAAAAAGCTTAGATTACATTTGCCGAGTGTTTATCTAAGCTGCTCAGATAATGAGCTGCACCTTGTTCAAATCAACATAAAATATGTCTATGACTTTACATCCAACAGAATGGCAGTGCCTGGCCCTGGATCTGAACCCCCAGCCTCCTGGGAAAGATTGATGTCCTGTTTCCCCTCCACACCACCATATTTCCTGGGGTTATGCTTATGCAGTATATTATGAAAAGGCCTGTATTTGGAATCACGTGGTAAATGCAGGAAAATTAGTTTGGTCCTGTGCCTGTGCAGATGTACGTACTCTGAGGTGATACTCATCCGACATCCCTTTGGCCTCTTCTCCGTTCACCATTGCCCTGCTACAGATAAAAAGATGAAAATACATTTTTGTTGAAAATTATATTTTCACTAACATTTGTTTATTTATGTCTAGTAATATTTTTCCTCATATTATTGCTGTTTTATGAAAAGTATCATTATTTTTTACCTTGGAACTTTAATTTAACATATCTAATCAGAAGAGTGTGTGGAGTGAAAGAATGTGAATGTGATATTAAGACATTGTTGAATTTTATCTTCCTCAAACCCCTGAAAGCCCAGACTAGTGATACATTTAATGTCCATTTCAGATGAAAGGGGAACATGAATTCAAGCAAATTGTGTTACATTTCCCAAACAGCAGCAGGTTTTTATACCCGTCCTAATGACTCAACTCAATGACTCAAAAGGCCGGCAGGCCTGGTCTCTGCTGTATCAGCGAGCTCCAGTTGGGTGGGGAGTAAGTTTCACATTAGTGTGTTATAAATTTCCGTTTCCAGATCCTCACCCTCTCTACCAGGAACTGGGATGCCTGGACCCCATGGAAACAAACATTCTTTCTCTTCTGCTCTGATCCGTCCAAGTCTGAGGAGAAAAGTATAGGAAAAGACATCATTTTTATCATTACAGTAGCTATATTTTCTCATATTTTCTCATATTTTAATCATAGCGCACTAGGTTCGTACGCAGCAGGATGGTTTCACCCTAGAGGAATGAAGACATGAGATGGCGATACGCTCAGAATCGCTCATTAGAGAAAGACACCATGGGATGTTCTCTGGAAGCATAAAGCTTAGGGAGAGTATGTTGCTGGATGAAACATTTCGAAATCTGCTTTGCAAGGACCACTGAGTTGGGCTGTGCGTACAATATCCAGTTTATAGCTTCCCCAGAGATTTGCTCACATTAACTTCCACTTTCTCAAAAAAGTTAGCTGCTCTTTTATAAATGTCAAAATAATAATAATATGGCCATCCCCAGGGAAACAAAGAATGATTCACATCTTCTGTTCGTGGTAATGGTAGAATTGGTAGAAATAGTAATCAATTAGAATTGATAACAAAGTGCTGTTGCTGTCTCATCTTTGGGGTTCCTGCAGTCTCTCCCTGAGGTATTGGTCACCAAATCACCCTGAATGCCCCGACACTCGCCATCATAATGCTGCCAGGTCATCAGAACGCTAACTTTAGTCAGTAACTACAATATCTTTTTAAAACACTGTCTGGGCCAATAAAAAAACACTAAGACTATGCAATAGCCAATAGAAATACTCCAGAAAGTCATGCAACAACACAGTGGACACTGGACAGGACTTACAAATACCACTCTGGATTATAGAGATATTACAGAGTAACTGATACCATGACCTAAATCTATTCAGCAAATACCGTATTATAAAAATGAACACAGTTCATAATATTGACATTATAATTATGATAATATCAAAACAGTCAGAAGCACACATATGCAAAAGATAAAGAGCTTCAGGCTGCAACCACCCAGAGAAATGAATCACAATTACAGCCCCCCCAATATGGTGGGTTATGTAATGTTTACAGGTCAACTTCTCACAGATGCAGCCTGGGAAACACACAACACAGTGATGCTTTTATTCCCGATTTAAGATGATGAAACTACCAGCATCAGACAGGTACTCCAAAGGCCTGAAGGATCCTCACAGTGGGAAGCAACACACTGAAAAAGACATCCAGGCTTACAACAGTCTGAATAACATGCAGGCTGGTTAGCAGACTCGCTGCTGCCACAGAAAAACATCAAATATCAAACAGAATATCAAACAGCTTTTCAAGCCACACAGCTGCAAAGCAATGCTTGGATTGATGAGCCCAAATCTATGTCATTGTCACAAAGAGAGAGAATTCCACACCAACCAATTAGAGAAATCTTCAGCTTTAACCCTTCCCACAATCAGGGAGAATTCTACTCAAAACAACCAGAGCCATC
Source organism: Conger conger (assembly GCF_963514075.1). Lineage (NCBI taxonomy): Eukaryota > Metazoa > Chordata > Actinopteri > Anguilliformes > Congridae > Conger > Conger conger. Next base: position 32,503,572 of record NC_083768.1, read on the forward strand.
TTCAAGCCAAACAAGTAATTCTCACAAACCGCGAGAATTATACATGAACCAAGCTTATTTCCCATCATTAAAATAAAATGCTACAGAACTAATGCAAAACAAACAGTTTTTCTTTAAAACTGGGGTAGGCAATTTCTTTTGGTAATATTTGGTGAAATTCTCTTCACATTCCGACAGCAAGGAATAAAAAATCAGATATGAGGACTGATCCCAGGACAGATTTTCAGGGATGTTTTTCATCGCTCTCTGTAGCTAATGGCAGTTTATAGAATCAAGACTTTCCCAAATGTTCCTCCCATCTCACTGCTCGCTATTTCGCCAGTGAAATGACAGTGAAGAAAAAGGCAAATAACAAACAAACACTTTGATTTCTAATTCAAAGTTAAAGGACGCATATCATCTCATGGCCAGTGTGTGTATGGGTTGTGCATCTGTGTGTGCACCCATGCATATCTGCGTGGAAACAGATTGTGTGTGCGTGTGCATGTGTGTGTGTGTGTACCCATGCATATCTGTCTGGAAACAGATTGTCTGTGTATGTCTGTGTGTTTACCCATGCATTTGTGTGGAAATAGATAATGTGTGTGTGTGTGTATGTCTGTGTGTGTACCCATGCATTTGTGCGGAAATAGATTATGTGTGTGTGTGTACCCATGCATATCTGTATGGAAATATATTTACAACCCATTTTGTAAGACAAAGCTCCAGTGAAAAGAGATTAATTGGAGTGAAAAGCCTGGCTGAATGATTTAGAGAATTAGCATTCCAAACAGTGAAGAAATGTGCCAAGCCTGGCTCTTCAGGGCTGATGAACTCTGCCAGTTTTCTTTTTAAACCAGGTGCAGTTAAACAGCCTACCTCTTACTCAGTAACACTGCAGCTTTTATAAATGTTGTGCCCCCACTGATCAATCCCATATTAATGACTGTATAGCTGTTATTTATACAGACTCAATTTATTATTTCTATTAATATCTTCACCTGCGTGCTTCACAGCAAGCATACTGTAACAAGAGGCAGAATTGTAGAGTTACATTCCTACCGAGAATATATCATTACAGAGATGTACAGACGCTACAGTAAGTCATCTAGCATTTATCTGCCCCTAATTCAAAACTTCACCTTTATGTTAACAGCAATTATAAAGTATGGTACACTGGGATACCTTTATGTCAGTGACACTATGTGATGTTCAGGAAATTGATCAAAAGACCACTTGAACCGAAAACATAACTGTGCATTAGTGTGAAGACGGCTGATGTTCAGCTTACATTCACACTAACATTAGCATCTTCTGCATTGAAATAAAGGTTTCAATATAGAAGCTTTCAGTTCATTAAAGGATTATAAGAATGCATTAGAAATTTAGGCTAGCATCTGAGAGACTGTATGAACTGTTCAGAATCAGCAAAACACCAGACCCGTGCAGCAGATATAAATCTCTAGGCTTTTTCGGCATAAACATCTCTTCACTGCTAATTATCTGTACATGAATGGGTTATATAGTAATGATAATGACTGTCATAAATTATCAGAAACAGTCCCACTTAAAAAAAAAAACAACAGATCAGTCTAGTAACTTTCAATCACACCAACCATGTGTTGAAGGAGGAAAACACTGGGTTAAACTCAAACTGAATGTCCTAGCTATACTTTGTCTCAGGCAGGTGTGTTATTAATGGCAGTGCACTAACAGATGGACTGCAAGGAAGTGCAGGGGAATGCATGCTGTGGCCCACATAATTTGGTTTCTGTGTCTGAAAAAGACACCACCAAAAACTGCATCTAAACTTTGTGGAAAAATATATGACCACCGTGGTAACAAGGCAATTAACAATGTGTTAAACTAGTAACACATAATTAAACACGGAATTCATAATGTGGTAAAATTGTATTTTATGCGGCAGTTGAGTACTATATATACTGTATAGCTTGTGCTTGCATAGTCTACATAGACAATGCTCATTCAGTTCTCTTATCTCAGACCTACTCAGTGGATCACAACGAAGCATAGTGTTCTGGGACACCTTTATGTGAACGGCAATTATAAAGCATGGTGCGCTGGGATACTTTTATGTGAGTGACGATATGTGAAGTTCAAGAAATTGATCCAAAGGCCATATAAAACACAGAGAACAGAAACTGTGCATTAGCGTGAAGACGGCTGATGTTCAACTTACATTCACACTAACATTAGCATCTTCTATATTGAAATAAACGTTACCTGTTTCGAGTTCATCAAAATAAATCCCACAAATGTCAGTGGATTGTAGCAGTGTCAATGTTATTTTCAAATTAGTATTAGATAAACACAAATAAAATGTAATGCATTACAAATGTAGGCCAGTTTCGGGAGGAATGAACTGATCAGAATACAGCAAAACACCAGACACGTGCAGCCAACAAGTTGAAATGCTGAATTATACATTTAAAATTCATAACTCGTAGGAAATATGGGATTTACTGTGAATGAAGAAGGTTGCTAACAAAAATGGCGGAGGTATTTAAACCAAGAACGATAAACTAAATAAGAATACAATCAACAAGAGGCAATTGGGAAACAACGCCTCTGTGGGGAATCATAATCTTTACAATAAATAATAATGATATTCTTAAATTCCTAAAATTTGCATTTCCTCGAACTTCGGTGACAATACTGCTGCACGGCGGAAAATACTTTTGACACTTCAGGAAGAGTTGCAACGCATCCCACTGTCGTACAACGACAAATCAGATAGGAAGCATTTCCGAGAAGAGAAAATAATAGTTTCACTTAGGGTGTTCTCGAAAACACTGCCAGACATGTTGTGCACGAAGCTTTGAACGTGTTCTATCCGAGAACATACGAACACAACGGGGTTATCTATCTGCTTTTGTAAACATGTTTATGTATCAGAACCGAAAAGGACCGAAATATAGGTTAACCGCCAAAGAAAACATCGCTGACATCTCAAACCGGATTTGAACGGGATGGGGTCCTTGCTGAGAATAATATTCTAACTATGTCAGAATCTCCTTTCATGGAATTTAGCCACTGATAAATAAAGTCGTCCTAACCTATAGCGGTGTGTATTGTTATTAAATTCTTACCCACACGACAGTCGACTCGCCCCTCAATGCTCTGACAGTGGAAATATAAGGCTCCTTTAGCGTGGCTGTTTCACGCATGCGCCGTCACAGTCCTCTAACGGGGGCGCGGCTCGACGTAACCTGGGGCTCAGACCCCAGAGCGCAGGTAAATACACAGGGTAGCGACACGGGAAACAGGTAAACACACCGCACTAACCATACAATGTTACCGTGTCTTAGTTTCGTAGCGAAATAACGAGGCCCAGTTGTTGAGTTGTACAGTCGAAACAATATGTTTATTGGAATACACCTTGCCTGAAAAACTCTTTCGGCTGTAGGCCTATGATATGTTCCTCAGCTTCTTTCAAAACTACCAAAATTACTCTGGCATTGGAGCAAAGCCAACAGCAACAGATTCCTGGTTGCCAATGGCTACTGAGAAAGCCAAGGCCCAAGCCAACTGTAACTATAACTCAGCCTATGACTATATACCAATACATATGTCTATAGTTTTTTGAAGGTTTGAGTGTGCATCTGGGATATCATTTATTAATGTAATTTAATGGATGGATGGTTATATTTGATGCATTGCAAGCAGGGCAGCTACCAGCAACACCATATATCATATGAGTAATGGTAAAAGAACAGCCAGACAGAGAATTAAAAAGGAATGACCTATCCTGATGTAAAAGATATTCACATTGACTTATTCTCAGCGTGGATTCACACCCTGAAGGGTCTGTAGCTTGTCGAATGAGCACTTCGATCAGAACCTTGGGACAGATGTGATTTGACATATTAGTCTGCTCACTTCTCCAGTTCCATATATAATGGGCTAATTACCGTCTCTTCCTCTGACTACAACTCTATGAATATTTATATCGGGCCAGTCTACCAGAAGTCCCTCACTGGCTGCATGAACCTGTGAATGAACCAAAGCCACAGCTTTTTAAGCAGACTATTTAGGAATATATTATCTGCTATCACTGCCATAAATATATCATCATATGCCCTTTTACGTGGTCGGGCATGCAACATTACCAATTAAATCTGATTTACTGCAGATCATTTGCTAATGCTGCCTTGTTTTCAATTGCAAGCCATCCAATTTTTACTCTTCAGTGATGGCATAAATACACAATGTGCGTTATGATAATATAATTGCATTAGGATCCCATAAAATATAGTAAATCCCCACAAGTATTAATGCATTTGTGTGAAATTTTGCTTCACTTTAATGATCATTCTTAACTGAAAAATGCTTTGCAATGAAAAGTATTGTGGAGGAAGTGCAGTGCTTTACTCAAAAACACAATATGACACATTCAACTTGAATGGGTGGATCAATTTGTGTTTCCGCATTCCTGAGGCATCCATCTTGGAGCAGGCTTAAAGAGCCTCTTGGTAGTAGAATCTTAATGATCAGAGTTAAAACACTGTCTGCCCTAAAGTGTCGTGATTAGCTTTAAACTCTTGACTTCTAACTCTTCTGCTGCAACAGCCTGTAATCATCACTGGCTGCTCATGTGGCACGGTGAGAGCGTTCATCAGAGCCCATCAGCCATTAATAGCCATTAATGAAGATTCACCATCTGGGGATATTAAACGGCAACAGCTGCCCTGGAACGTGTCAACTCCAGCTCTGGCGTTTTCCCTCCGACTCCTAACTCATGCGCACCCAACCCTGACAGGGATTAGTGACTCAGTGACTTACTGAGGGGGACTGGCTTGCTGCTTGTTTTAAGTCCACAGGATAAAGACATAAGTTGCAGGAGCTATGGAGATTAATCCTGAAACAAGCTATTGCAATTCACAGTTTTATATACAGTTTATTTTCAAATATTGATAGCATATGCTATATTTTATGTCCTGTTTTATTTTTTGAGTTTCTGACAGTTTATTTATTTATTTTAAGTGAGACACGAAAATGAGCTGTATTCAGATTCAGAATGAAGATGGCACACAAAATGTGGTTTGCATTGCTAGCTAGCCTAAGGCATTCATTTCCTTTATATTCACAAGTGCATTACACTTAACAGAATAGAAATGTGGTGTTTCAGTTGCCTGAAACCATCAGCTGATGATGAGGCAGCTTTCAGTTGCTTGTGGAACAGATTTTCTTTACTGTATGTCAGGTGTAATTTTCATAACCGAGAATGCATGCATGGGAAGAGCACAGATCATCGAAAGGGAAAGTAATACTTGGACATCTGCCTACAACTGTCAGGGTGAATCTGATGTCCTGACACTCGCCCCCGCCCACTCCAGTTATTACTGTAATTAGTGTACATAATCGCTCCCCGAGATCTGCAGTGTAGATTTACATTAGGTCACTCAATTCATTGCTAACATCACGGATATTTACTAACATAATAGGCATATAAGCAGTTGCCAAGTGGAATGTTCTAGTTGATAACACCTCAGTAAACCCAGAGGATTACGAATACTGTACCTCAATTCCTTCTCCAAGATAAACAGAAATCTGACACCGGCCTTCAGTGTACCAAAAAAAATTCAGCTGATGCAGCAATGCTTCTGAGGATAATAGTTATTTTACAAAACTGACCTCAGCCATGATATTGACTTGACATTTCTTGAGCAAAAGGTTGGGAATGGAATTGCAATGAAGAGCATGGAGAAAGCAGAGAGTAGGGTGACTAACACAGCCCCTGCTACAGCCCTCTGGCAAGCAGGCAAGAAACATGTCCATACTGAAGAATGTTTGGATTTCATCTGCAGGGAAAAATTGAGGGTCTCTGGTGTCACTACTGTCTTTCCACCACTTTTCCCTCTATCAACCAGTAGGTGGCACTATGATGCTGTTTGGGTGAGGCTTAAATAACAATCTGTAGAGATTGGTTGAATTCACATGGATGGCTTCCTCATTATTTGCCATTATTAATCCATGCCATGCCTTGACAGACTCACAACTGTGAACGTACCCTAACTAGCTAGCCGGTAACAGGTAATTCATACACGCCTTCATGATGAAGATCCAACATATTTTCACTGTGACTTCTTCTCAGGTACACCTTCTCAAGAGCACACACAAAAATACAACAACACACGAACATGCACAAAAATGCATGCACAAACATTACAAACACACAAACACACACAGACACACACACTCCCACACAAGCACATACACACATACTCTACAGTAACCTACAAATATTTGACAAGTTCAGACAGAAAATTGCACTGTATAATCCAGCATATCTTTTTGTCAATAGTTCTCATTTTTCTGAAGAAAAAAAAAGAAAAGAAAAGAATTCTCCAAAAATGGCAATCTTCAGTGATTTCAAGGAGGCGATATGAACCTCGCAGGTCTATATTTCTCTCCTATTATGATAACTGATGACCAATAGGTGGCAGTACAGATATATTAATTGTAATTTCTCTAACCTCTTTGTTTATTTTTGTTTCACTTTCAGCCTGAAATGCTATGGTAATTTTTCTAAAGAAAGAATGTCTTGTCAACGTCAAGCTCTATCATGTGAGAACTTCCCAAAAACAGATTCTAGGGAAATACTACGACACCTAGAATTTTGAGTTCTTGCTGCAGTCTCAGTCACATTGCCCACACACTGAATCACGAAGACACTGGAATTATTTTTGACCACTTTTGTGTAGTCTACATATAGCACATCCCAATGACTAAAAACAAAAGAGGAATTTCTGAAAATGTTTCTAAGTCAGTGTGAGAGTGCTTGAGTTTGTATATTTCTGCTTTCATGCTAAATTCTTGTTTACTTCTTGTTTGTTTTGATTGTTTACCTCTACACAGATTGACTTTTGTCATCTTTTGATCGACAGTCCCATCATGATCTACAAAATAAAAGCATTTTCTGAATGTCCTGATGGAGTTCTGTGCTCTACTACATTACTTTTAATAATGCTTTTTATTCTTTATTTAATTTTTTATCTTTGTTACTATGTATCTGCCTAATTTATATAATAATATAATATAGTATAATAATTGAGCTCAAATTTTGTGACCAAAATACAGAAAATATTGCATTAAGAAAAAGCATTGGCATTCAAAGCTCTGTACAATCCCACTAGTCACCTTCATAATTGCAGCTGGTTTGTTCACCATTTCAATGTGTCATCATAATATCCAGCAGAGTGTTCCAGTGTGTAGCATAAAGTATTCTGGTCTCAACTATTTATATCTCACATTACAAGGCCCCTTGTTCTAAAAGTCCTCATATTTCTCTCATTCTCTAAGTAAGAAAAATATATTCTGCTTTCTGCTTCACTCCTCCCTCTAAAGACAGTGAATGCATGCAGTCAGTTTCTGCAGGGTTAGGGTTAGGGTTGAGAGGTTACATCTGTACAATGTTATTGGCATTACAGCTACATGTCCTGTTCATTGTGTTCCACTGTGCTTCAGACTGTTGTCATAGTAATATATGCAGGATATAAAATATTGTACATTCAAACATGCCTCTCTTAGTTTAATTACAGTTTGCTGAGGATTTGAAGTATACATTCTGTAGTTTATAGGAGTTGTGAAGCACTAAGCTCCTTCCACTGGTGCCAAACATTCCAACCACGTCTTCCACCAAAGCCTTTCGGTCCAGTTCTCCAGAATTCACAACCGAACTAATGAAATGCCTGCTTATGTATCAGCGAAAACTGAATTCTTTCAGCTCCTCCAAAGAACTGAATTGAACTGGAGGATGTGTGCAATAAAAACAGCTCATCTGAGTCATCCACTTAGCTGACCAATGGTACAATGATCCAAATATATCTGTGATAATAACCTTACTTTTAAGGCATGTTCAGCAGTCATTCTGTATACAAACCAATCCAACCATTTAACGGCCCTGCTGATTGGCCAAGTCCTCTCACTCTGTTAACCAACCATTCTCCCAACTCCTGAGCAGCTTTTGTTGTTCATTGGACGAGTCCCCCCCACCCCCCACGGAGAGCTTTCTACATCCGTACCTTGCCAAAAACAACTGCCTCTGTTGCCTGAACTGGAAACTTTGATCCAGGAGTTCAGAGGCTCTGTTCCTCTGCCGAGACGTTAAAGGAACATTCACACGAATCTCTGTTCACTGAGAGGGTGGAGAGTTTCCCTCACCAACTGCTAGCGAATATCTCCTCTTCCCAATGTCAATGAATGACCACGGTAATGTTTGCTCAAATGGCAAGAAAGCTGCCTTTCCAGTCCCCATTCTGTCTCAGCTTTCACAGCATTCTTTACACTGGGAAACGTGCCGCTTTCCGGGATCCAGACGTACAAACATGTACAGTAAGAAATTTACATCAGTTCATTAAAGTTCATTCAGCTAATTAAATCTTAATCTGGGATTAACCTGTCTGTTTACCCAGTAATGTTGAATTTCAGAATTGGCAGCACCATTCTCTACTGGCATTACATGCCTTTTATAGAAGTAAACAAGATGACTAATCAGACCCTGAGTATTGTCCTGATATGTTTAGTTTAGGAATTGGCAATTATGTCAATCAAGCATTGATTGCTCTGCTTGGTGCTATTACATTGGTGCTATTAGCTGGAAGGGGCTTGGGGCTCGGCATGGTTTCTCCAGTGGCCGAGTAATGCATACCCACATCGCACATCATTCCCCCTGCCAGAACAACCCACCTTTGAGGAGAACATCCTTGCACGTGACACCTGGCTGTAATTCATTGCCTGCATGCCTCAGCCTGTTGTTCTGGGCATGCTCGTAAAGTTAACCATTTAATCTGTTTGTTTTGGTTCGAATACTACTATTGGGTTACTACTGCTTTTCAGTGAGAATTGCCGTTTGTTCTAGGTGTGCTGCTCATGTTTAGTTAGGCCCTCCACTGTCCACTCTACAGGGCTGAAACAATGTTAAGGTCATTCGCGTTCATCTAATTCTAGCCACTGAATGTAAACTGCTTCTAAACTTGCCCTCTGAGATCTGTGTGACCTCCAGGCCAATATTGTCAAGAAGAGGGATTCTTGGTTGAGTGGCTGCCCCATCTGCTATGAATAAAGCCCTGGACACATTTCCTCCTTACTACGAGAGGCTATTCGTTGACCCCTTGACTGTCCATTATTGCCCAGGACACCCATTAGCCACTAACTCATATGGATGGCCAATCGGAGAAATTTAGCGTGTCTCCTCTCTCCGTCAACATTTCAGCTCTTTTGACCAGTCATGCATTATTAAAGAACCATGTTTTGAACCCTTAAAAGGTGTCAAATATAGATGGCAAAACATTTTGTTGGAGAGCTATAGTGGCATGAGCTGACAAAGCGGTACAAAACGGCAGTACACCAGGTAATGGCAACTTCCCCAGGGCAAATAGCAAATAAACACATATCTGAAATCTTGATGCTTTCCCTGGAAATTCCCCTATACTTAAAAAATAATGGGCTCACCCTTTACAGCAGCTTAGAGTAAACATTAGCATTGACAAACAGCTTACGAAGATGCCATGTTTCAAACTAGTGGCAACATGAACACAATTCCGGATAAGAAGGCTGTGGCCAGTTAACAGGAAGCTTGAATGAGATAAACTCCACAGTGGAATGAGTACTGGGCCAAGGCAATACAACTTTACACCCTTCTGAGATTGGCTGGCATATTGACCTGGGCAGCATGTGTCATTGTTTGATTTGGAACCATAAAGATGCTGCCTCTGATAAGGTGACAGGATGTGAGGTATACTAAACAGGATGTAGACACCACATATTTTAAGGGGGACCGGGTAGGGGTTCGGCTGGGGGGGCTTACGCTGTGTTCTATACAGGAATGCGCTTGGAATGATGGAATATCTTTATCCTTTATACCACAGGAAATGGGAAGCACCAGAAACGGTATCCTTATGTTTATATATCACTGAACCAGGAAGAGTAAATGGGTTGTGGAAACATTACACACATGTGCACACACTCACACACACACACACACACACACACACACATGCATGCACACAGACATAGACACATCAAGGCATGCAGTTATACATTACTCACACGAACACACCCAAAGAATGTTCACAGGCACATTTTAATGCCAGTTTGTTAAATAAATACACATTAATTTTGCTGTTGAAGGCTGGCATATGAAAATAATTAAAACTGGCTCATTAAATGTGGATATTTTGTGCCTGTTAATATCTGTTATCTCAGTTGAGAACACATTCTCTCAGAAATGGAATTTCGAGAATGCACTTAATACTCTCACCTCCTTTAATAAGAAAAGCTACAGAATTCAAATGGAATTCACAGCAGTCAATATAGCTTTTTCTAATTGTGGTATAACAATTTACATGACCACAGTGGTTACAGGCTCATCTCTGTTTTATGCTAAACAACAACAAAAATTGTTGGCAAAGTTACACTTTATTATAAAACATTTACCATATGCATTCTGGTTTAAATACCTTCTCTTTTGTGAGTAGGAAGTGGTGGGATGTAACTGACACCAGTTATTGAATGTTTATGTCCCATCTGGACAGTAAGAGTGTGGAGGGAGAGGGAGGAAACTCAAGGTCAGACAACAATTAACTAAAACACACAGAGTAGGGTCAAAGGTCAACTCCACCAGGGCAGAGGAAGGACCCCGATCCAGTGGAAGTGCTGTGACAAAATAATATGATATACCGTACCATTAGGAAATGATAGGAAAGGAGATCATTCATGTTCAGGATATCTAAAGAAGACTCGGTGCTTGGTGCTGTTTCTGAATGTTTCGGACTAATGGAGTCCCACAGGGAAAGGGGGGAGGTGGGGTTTATGGGGGTCCTTGGGGGGGAAAGGGGAGTCTGGTGAACCCCCCCACTGTGTCTGCCAAAATGCCCCTGCCCCCCCTGCCCCCCTCCCAGGGGTGTCAGCTGCTGCTGCATTTCCACAGCTGTCACGGGTGCCTCAGTACGAGCCCCTGCAGAGAGGAAGGGGTGTGGGACATCACGCTGTCAGAAAAATACCAATTAACACATATAATCTGCAGCATGCTTCTGTCACATTAATTACTGTTATGTCACATCATCCAATTTACTCTATTCAATTACATTACGTCCAGATGCGTTTGGAATATGCGTGCCTGCTTTCAAAACACGGTCTCATGTAAAATACGAACCCTTTTAAGCACAACATTGTTGTGACCAGCATATATCTGAGGGAGATGGATGTTCTGCAGTCCCCCAGAGAATCCATTTGAAGCCATCTTCTTACATCGATAGTTCACAAAAAAACAGTCTTGAGCTCTTTTCACTGGTAAAATCCTTATAATAGCTGAAGCTCATCCAATTTAATCCAGAGGCCTCTCTTGTGGGTTGGGTTGCACCCGAAGTAGCCTACGTTTGCAGCGACTGTATGTAATTGCCCTTCTCTTAAGAGCCTTCTATAATTAGCTGGTATTACTGCTGGGATGAATAATTGATTGTCCTGCAAATAGGTTTTTATAAAGTCGGCCTGATCCACATCTGGAAATCGGGTTAATTAGGCTATTACTAAACTATATGGGAGTTGGCTGTTAGAGCCTCAAATTTATAAAAAGCAATGTTGTGATAATCATTTCAGAAGAGTGGGAAAATGAGAAGGAACAGCGACACGTGACAGGAAAAGTGATTTTTGCGTTCATAGGACGCAGCTAAAAAATGTAATGTTCCGTGAATACTACATGAGTTCTGCATCCGCACGCACAATGTTTTGGTGGTCATGTATTGCTACCCAGTGCGTTTATTTTCCTTCATTAACCAACCGTCAGCAGAGTGTGAAAGCCAAGGTCTGTTTCTTCTGACCTACAAAGGAAATGGGGGATGTTGACCATTTTGTCAATGTTTCTGCATTCAGCTATAGCCCCGCAAGCAGAGGCCAGCATCACTACTGCAAAGCCTGCTTGGTATATGAAAAACATAATGTAACATACAGTAAGTCCACATAAACTAACTGTTTGAATTCAATTGAATTTGAATATATGGGATTGAAATATGAGTAAACACATTTGGAAACACATTTTTGCTTGTGTCTACTCTTGTGTCTGTGTAATGGGGTCTGCAAGTTGCAGCCAGATTAAAGTCTGTCAGGAAACTTAATTAGCATTCACTGAGAAAAGAGAAACATAATATAGTGTGTACATATTTACTTGAATGACCAAGCAACACATGGGAATCAAGCACACCAAACTTGGTTAGTTATTCAGTCCAGCAAGGCAACTTCTCAAACATTATTTTAATATAATATATATGTGCAAGGAAGTTCTGTGTAGTGCCAAATAAACAAAATATTCTTGCGTCATACAAGATATTTTTTCATAAAAACAGACTCATTTATCATGTTTATATTTTCATCAGAATATTTTCTTGGCTTTTTATTGCTAAAGTTTTTTTTAACAATATGGCATATTTAATCTGTGAGCAAAATAACTGATTTCTATGAGAAAAAAATCCCAGTGCTTATTTGGGCCAGAAAATACAAGGAGTTGTCTCTCACTCTTCCACACTGATATTAGAGACAGTGGTTGTGACCTATCAGACACCTGATATTTTTCTTCACCTCAGGTATGGAAGGTGTAAAGGTAGCTGTGGGATCTGCATTTGTCCCACAGAATCAGAAACAGATGCTTTTAGATCTGAGGACCTCAAATTTGTTATGACTGTATGATTGGTATGTATGAGTCACAATTCATCAGAAATATCACAATACTGGAAGTAGGGCCGAAATTCTCAGTGGCCCATTTATTATTTATCTGTGTAGACTGCTGTTTAAATGAATAATACTCAATGCTAGAGAGACAAATCCATGATGTCATCACGGTAAAATTACAGATTCAACACATTAGTGTTAAAAAAGACACTTACTGTATCAGCAAACATGAAGTCAAACACACTTCAACAACTTATGTACTCTCTGTATATATATATATTATTATCACAATATACCATTCCTTAACAAACACAACCTACCTGAGCCCTCAGACCATTCTGCAGTTTAACATTTAACAAGACGTACTGTAATGCATTTCTATATCTGACATTCCATGCGTAAATTATACAGCAAGGTCAGCAAGACATATGACCTCAGCCCATTTTGTGGGTAAAAAGATGAGGTAATTACCCTTCATTAAGGGCATACATCATCAGCATTCCACAGCTAATTAGGGTGTGAGAGGAGACCATCTATTTTTAACCTTTTGCCAGAGATGCTCGTTCCAGCTTTCCAATCACAGAGGCCATTTTAACTGCCAATATCAATTATCTGACACACTGGAGTCTATTATTTGGAAAGGTATTTATCTATGTCCTCAGCCCAAACTGTGTCTCTCCCACAGGGACTCTACTCTAATGGGATTATCCTGTAATCTAAAAAAATGAGTTTGGAAAGTCAATCTCATTAATGAAATGATTAATGGTCTTGTTTGCTATAATTAAATATTAGTGTATGTTTGTGAATTATGAAAAAACAAATGTGAAGTGGTTGCTTTCATATTAATAAAAATGGCATAAGCTGCTGGCCAAGCATATGCGATTCAGGTAGATTCAGTCCACCTATCTGCAAAGTGCTTTGAGCATCACATAAACTCAGTGAGCACTTTATTAGGTATTAATTTCACATATCTTTTGGACTTATTCGTTTTCTGCTGCTGTAGCCTATCTACTTAGAGATTTTACATATTGTGTGTTCAGAGAGGCTCTTCTGCATGCCACTGTTATAATGTGTGGTTATTTGCATTACTGTCATATTCCTGTCAGATTTGACCAGTCTGGCCATTCTCCTTGTAACTCTCTCATTAAATCCCAGGAGATCAGCCGTTTCTGAGATACTCAAACCACCCTGTCTAGCACCAACAATCATTCCACGGTCAAAGTCACATTTCTTGCCCTTTCTGACATTTGGTCTAAAAAACAGCTGAACCTTTCAACCATGTCTGCATGCTTTTATTAATTTAGTTGCTGCCACATGATTGGCTATTTGCATTAACAAGCTGGTGTACAGGTCTGCCTAAGAAAGTGCTCACTGAGTGTAGCAATACTTTATACTTTCTGAAACTGAACAAGACTAAGAAAACTGGGACATTGGAAAAATTACTATTTTAAGGCAAAACACTTTGCGGTTAGATTGAATTTGGGTTTGGGTGTTCACAGACTTATCTTTGTGTCATCCCAGTCCCATGCCTGATAGCGACCTATCAGACAGGATCACCAGACTACCACAATCTCCACTTTAATCTGCAGGGGGCCTGTTGCAGACAGCTGTTAGGCCTGCTGTTTGTCCCACATATGACATATCACACCTAATTTCATTATAAATATAGCAATATCAAACAACGCGTGGGTGTGGATGTGTCCAGCCATCCATCCCTCTGAAGGACCCTAACTTTGGTGCAAGGATTTACCTTGTAAGACCTTCCAGGATAATTGATTGATGCTATTAAGACAATGCTGATAAAAAGCAGATCGAAATCTACAATGAAATTCGCACTTCAGATGCAGGGGCCCTGTTGTAGGAGTAGCTCTGTGGTGAGGGCTGTAATACTGTCTTAACTACAGTGCACACAGGCCACTGGAACTGGACACCTCAAGCCTACAGCACATACTAATTACACCTTCACTGCACGGATGCAGGGTGACCTGCACCCCCTGCCCCCACCCTCCAGCCCATCCTGCCACATTAATCTCACAGAGAGCGTCCCTCTGCAGCATGCACACAAGGCATGATAGATGGATCAGTAACTACTGGTCTACTTTTGGTTTTTGGGTCAGTTGTTCCCCAGGTGCATTATGTGTAACTGCAGTCCATGTATGGCTTCGGAAGCACATCGTTGACGCTAGGTTGAGGGGCTTCTGAATGAGACACAGACCATAGAAACCCCACGGACCACTTCCTCTTCTGTGACACTGACACTGATATAGTACCTTTGCTAGTCCCATGATAATATGAATAATTTGTTTTCCCCAGGAAAGAAAACAAAACTATGTTTACAGTACAGTGCTAAAGTCTTAGGCACTCTAGATTTTATAAATGTGTTTCTTTGATGTGTATTTTTTGTTTTCTGCATTAGTGTCAGCGGAAAAGAACAAATTTGAGATTTGCAAACATACATTTTCCCAATAATAATACATAACATTTTTATTTTGTTAATTAAAGTGTATTAAGTAATAGACCACTTTTCATAGAAAAACTTGATCAAGACTGTCCGGGATTACATGGAGAGCCAGAAGCAAACAAGACAGCGAATGTCTGCAGAGGAACTGTGACATGGTCTCCAGTATGTCTGGATCAACCTACCAGCTGATTTTCTTATACAACTGCAGGAGAGTGTACCTAAGAGAATTTGTGCAGTTTTAAAGGCGAAGATTGGTCGCTACAAATATTGATTTGAATGATTTTAACAGGACATTTTTTTTACATGTGCCCAAAACGTTTTTTTTTTTACGTGTGTCTAAGGCCAAGTAAAAACTGCACTGTATATCTTTCAAGCCTTGATTATATATTTTACAGTGTAATTGCAATGATCATTGGAACTCCAGAACATCATGCAAAGGGAAGGACAGGAAGAACGGAAAAAGAGAGAGAAAATATGTGGAAACCCAAAGGACAAACGGTGCAGAGAGTGGGAGGTCCCCTCCATGCCAGTGTTTGGCTATGGCAGTTCTGGGCAGAGACAGACACGGCCTGCAGACGGAGTTGGACTGAGAACCGTGTGTCTGCACTTTCCAGAAGAGGCTAAAAACAAGGGGAGGGTGCAAGGAGTGCGTGTCTTTCTGCAAGCGACTCTGGAGGAATGGTAAATGGTTGGAATTTATATAGCGCCTTTATCCAAAGCGCTGTACAATTGATGCTTCTCATTCACCCATTCATACACACTCACACACACACACACACACACACACACACCGACACCGACACCGACAGCGATTGGCTGCCATGCAAGGCACCAACCAGCTCATCAGGAGCATTTGGGGGTTAGGTGTCTTGCTCAGGGATCGAGCCCAGGCGGGGGATCGAACCGGCAACCCTCCGACTGCCAGACGACTGTTCTTACTGCCTGAGCCATGTCGCCCCACTGGGAGCTTTGGCGAGTGAATACTTACTTCTTACTGAACACAGGAATCCTACAGGCCCAAACTGCAGCGACAAGGACAGAGCAGTGTTCAGGGGAAGACCTCCCTCCCTGGCTTCATCCAACTAGAAAAACAGTTCGCAACCAATGGAAAGAGCCATTTCAATACACGCATCTCTCTAAGTTCACTCTGAGTGTAAAATGCTGTAGTTTAACAGGCCATGAGAAAACACTTTAATCTGACTCTTTTGAAAAGAAAGAAAGCAAAAACCGATGTCACATTATCTGCAAGCCTGGACGGGGGAAAGGATATGATTCTGTTTGGGAAATATTTTCTCAGGCTAGGCTGCAGTTTGACTTTTTACCCCTTCAGGGTGTGTGGAGAAATTTTTCACAGTTCAGTTCCTAGAAAACGTAGGCTAATCACTGACCTCTCTTAGCTTCGTTCACTCCTGCTTCCACAAGACTACAGCTGCCTGTAATTTTACACGGAAACCGTCATAGGTCAGGCCACATCAAAGTGTCTGTTTACCTTGGCTCAACTGACTCCACTGCACTCAACTGTGCAACTCCTTTGTCTTTTTTTAGTTAGCTGTGCTCGTTAGATTGTTTGCCGTATTTAGCTTGTAGTATCTACAACATTAGCAGAAGCATAGTTTCCACCAATTTGTATTGTTACATGCCTGTACGTTGAAAAATCATATTTCTCTAATATATATGATATTTTACAGGGTCATAGAGGCTGCGTGTTCATGGAAAGTTATTTTGGATCATTTTCCTGCTGTGGTTACCCTTCCTGGCCAGTGATGGGGCATAATTAAAGCCTTCCTCACTACACTGGAGTTGGATAATGCATTTCAGCTATCAGGGCTGATGCACCTTTGCCAACATCTGCAAAATGCCCTGTCTGCTATAATAAAATCATGATCTTCGAAGTGGACCCCGAGATTATTATTTTTCCTTTTAATGTTGAAGTCTATTTATTAGTTGTTGGGCTTTTAAAGGGTCCTCTTGCTAAACTGTTTTTGGTGTGTGAAATTAATGCCTGAATATCATAAAACAGTCCAATGCTCATTTTTGAGCTGAGTAGCATAGAACATTGTTTTGCAGCCGTTAAGAAGATTGCAGCAGTTTTTAGAATTGTGCCGACTATACAGGCTTCCAATATAAATGAGCAATTTAACATGAATCACTTTGCCCAATACATCCAATATTACTCATTATGTTTTCATTTTTACCAAGTACCTTATTTCATTGGCACCTTGTGGGGCTGTATTTTGTAATTGTATAACAACAGTGATAAGTGTCCATATACTAAACTACAATTCCTGCATTTTATATTTTTATGTTATGTGTGAATAGTCTTCATATACTATCAGTGACTTCATGGTAGTGTTGGAATCCCTCCAAGAATGACATATTTTTGGGAGGTTCTGGAGAGATCTGTGATGCATGTGTAACATTGCCACCCATGTTTGGTACAATGCCTCATGAGATCTCTGGCATACGCCACACTCTGTTTATAGCTAATTCCCCCCAATAGCCAGGTTAACATTTAATGTGCCATCATTCTGACTCTGAGCAGCCAAAAACACCATATATGGTGAGGAAATCTCAGCACTGCCAAGATGAAGGACAATAAAGGAACAGAAAAAAAATTTAATTAAAGCTGTGTAGGTGGTCTTGCATTACTCTCTATGCTTGGCAGTCTACAGGCATTGCATTGAAAAAGCCGAGGTCAGCTGTAAACTTAAGATAGATCTGGATATCACATTCATCCTCAGATATCAGTGACACTGGAACAACATGCCTCAGGCCCTAAGTCACTTTTATGTTGTGTGTGCTGTGGCTCTTGTCTCAGTGACTCATCTTTAGCTTGTCTCTCTTGCACTTCACAAAAGACATCATCTGCTAATGAAATGGTGAGTGAGATTCCCCTTGAGGCGGGAATTAAGTCTAATTGCTGCTGGGTTAATCAGAACGTTAACAGTGTTGTTCTGTCTCCAAATTTCTGAAAATATGATGGGATTATTTTTCAATGGTTACATCCATACCATTGTGAAGACAAACCTGTAATATACAGTAGTCGCTTTTGCTGCTCTGGTGCTCTACGTCCAAGTACTGGCGCTAACATGAAATACATTTTAAACATTTATGGGATTGAATATACCCAAACAAAGAGCCACTAGAGCCAGAACAGTCATAATTACAGCATACGATGACAGTTTCTTATTCACCTGTTCACAGAACAGTTAGTACAGTACAGGATATGAGTAAGGTCTGGGGAACAGTAGTACTAACCTGTACAGCTCAGCTGTGAGAGAACATCTTGAGCTATGTATAGCTTTAGTAGAATATCTTGTGTTGACTCAGACCTGCCATAAACATTGGCAGAGCTCAATCAGGCGATAAATGCTGACATTCTCAGACTCGGAGGGCATACCTGGCTCCGCCCACAGCCCCCTGAACCTTACTCAGGTGAAGCTGACTGAGACTTGGCCTTGTGTGGCTTGGCACTGTGTGTTGACACAATTTCCCTATGGCAGAAGGGTGGCAGTTGGAGAATATAAATGCGGGAAATTTATTTGTTTCCATCCCAGTAGGGCCACTGTAGAGGAGGACATCTGTTAAGCAAATAAATAATATAATGTTATGCAGGGTAACATGCTTTATTATGCTTGTAGAAAGCTTGCAGGTGAAGAAGGAAGTTAGCCAATGCACTCAGTCCAAGTGGTTCCATAAACCTCTGTGAGTAATCTCACCGGCTATATGGTCATAAACATCTGTTCAATTGTTTATAACATAACAAATAGTGGTATTCCCCTGTTCTGTGTGTTGCCTGAGCGGATGAATATTCAAAATTTATTTTCTGAATTACTTTTTTGTCAGTCTACATGAATAGCCACTGACTTAGAACCGGAAGCTGAAATGCACACTCAGCACTAGGGCATACAGAACATTCTAGAAAGCTGTGAATACATTCAGGAAAAGCATTCCACTTTTGGCCAATTGGCTCAGTGTGCTCACAACAAGAACAAGAAAGACCCCAGGAAAGCCCCTGATGAAAAATAAATCTGGTGTTTGTATGTTAGAGAGGTCACCACAAAACCCTCACAGTACACATGTCAACAAAGATAAAGACTGTGTGCATTATTCAAGGATTTTCCTCTGAGGTGAAAAGTTCTCCCCGTTATTTGAGCTTAGGGGAAACCCTCTCACCACAATAGTGATTACCAGTTGAGAGGTTATCCTTTGCAGTATTAAATCTACACTGATTGTGTCCGAGCAATGCTATACCTTGGTCAGGGATAAGTTCAGGCTGTAGGCTACCACAGCATGTGCCATATTAATATGGCCAGGGCATTGGTCTCGGTTTGAGTCGGGAAGACGTTTAGTTTAATTAACCAACCAAACCGCTCTAAACTTTCAAAATCAACATATAGAACTCAGTGTTGAATAGTGACAGATAACGTATTAACGTGCTTGGTGTACAGTCCACATGGGCGGCAGTGTTTTTATGCTAATCGAAACGCGCTGTGATTGGCCAGCAGTTCGGCTCGGCAGTGTGTGGTCGTGGTGTTTAGTTACAGTACACTTCTCCCACACACAAGAGAGAAGCAGGCAAGCTCGCCGATTATTTATTTATTTTAGTGGGCTGCTACGGGACGGAGATCCCGGTAAACGAACCCTTGTCCCCTGTCAGCAGCCGGCTTTTAACAGGCAACGTATGTATAACAATGGACATGAAAGATTCGGGCAGCGTCATTCTGACAGCTTACCATTCGTATCATTCGCCGGCCAGAATACATTTGGTGGAGCCGAGTTTTGCGCCTCCTCAGTCATCTGGACCCTGTATTTCAAACAGGTGAGTGATACGCCAAACCCACGCTTATGATGAATCAGAATGAATCCAACGATTTAAAGCACATAATGTTGTCTGTTATCGGTTTAAAAGATAGTTTCAGCCGCAGAGCATATCTGATAATTACTTGTTTGTAGCCTACTTTTAAGTGTTGACGGAATGCTTAGATGATCTAACGTGTTGACTAGACATTATAGCAGTACTTGCTGTTAAGTGAATATTAACTATTAAACTATTTCGGAGTGATTTGTTTGAATAAACTCTTAGACTGTTCCCGAGAATCTATTTTATAAGAGTTAGCTACACTGATTTTCTTTCATTAACATTAACGTTTTGCTACTGTATTACTATGCTATCAATAATCTTCTACAGTTCTCTAAACATTAACCTCAGGGTTTTGCCTCTGCCATCAAAAGTCTCCACTTTCTCAATTCACTGCATATGGGTAGGGGATATATAGGTTAAAGTAATAAAAAGAGATTAAAAGATTTCATGAAAGTGATATTAATTTTTGAAAGAGGTTGTCCCCGCGGGTGCTTGATTCCACAAAGTGGACACAGAGAGACTCACATATTTAGCCAGTGATTGATCCTTGTCCCTAAATCTCTCCAGTTCAGCAGAGGGAGTCCCATATCTTTCATGTACAGGCTTGTTGTCTGACTTTGCATTCCTGTCTCACGGGGTACTTTGTAATACCAGAGTGCTACATAACATTTATTTTGCAAAACACGTTTTGTTTCATAATGCTGTCCTGTGTGGGAGCTTCTGTGTGTATGTCAGAAACTGGGTGGGTTTGCTGTGGGTGTTTAGCTTGACGTGTTTCTGAAGTAATGCTCAGTTACCGTGGATAATCTGTGGTTAATCTTTTAACAGAGGTTTTTTGGGGGCACCTTGACCATGGCATCCTGGCTAGGCAGTACGGTATAATGGTTTGGCAACTGGGCTTGTTAGGGTGGCTGATGTGATTCCCAATTGGGGTGCTGCCATTAAGCTGAATGTATGTATAATTGTCACTCTGGATAAGTGTCTGGTCATTTCCTAAAATCTTATGTAATATATGACTAATGGCTGCTGGAGAAGTAAGTGATGGAGCACTCAGGTGCCATGCTTAACAGCTCCTGCTCTTGGCACCATGTTGTGCGCCTCATATGAGAATATGAATCATAGTCGTGGCGATACCAAACTTGGATCACAGTCCCACATGATGATGTAATATTGCCCACAGTGACACACAGAGCGGGAGGGGCTTGGTTGACTAAGTGGTCACCCCAGTGCCACCCCAGTGCCGATGTGTCTGGCTGTATGTGCTTCAGAAGTTGTGCCGTTCTCACCGCCCTCCTGAATCGAGGGAGAATGAATGACATAAGATGCCGTGCCAGGACTGGACGTCCCAAGTTGGGAATTGACGGGGGATACGGAGATTTCAGGAAGTGGGTGGGGTACACACACGCTGAGGGGAGCTCCCTCACGTTCTCCACAAACCTCCAGGGCAGGCACAGACCTCTCACAGCAGCCCTTCTCCGCTGTCAATCATTCAACAGACCACCTTTTTTGTATGCTTAGTATGTTAGGTGGCTTGAACCCCCTCGCCTGCATGGGGGGACTCATGCAGTATATGGCTTGAGAGTCAGCAGTGGCTATGGTGGTTTGGCTATGGACTGCCACACAGGTCTCACCCTCTGCCCTCAATCTTTTGAGATTACCCTGACACTTTTCAGCTATAGGTCACATTCTCTCGCACTCTGACTGCAAACTGACCCAGGCTGATAGGGTGTCAGCCAGTCCCAGACACCAGAACGGCATGGAAGCATGCCTGGCTATCCTGCATGAAACTCCCAGTAGCAGAAAGTGTTAAACACACAGAGTGCTTAATCCGCTCTTGGTTGCATGGCTTGGCACGGTTCACATTGTCACGCCATTACCCATGCTAATCTGCATCGTGTGCTACAGCCTTTCTTTGTGTGCTCTACAAAGCAGAAACGCGTGCAGATAAGCTCCAGGGCTTCCTTCTGTACCCGTGGGATGGATCTGGCGAAAAACCTGACTGAATTTGCATTCCTACAGATCGTCTATGGGGGAGGACAATGGTCAGGGGGTCAGCTGCTTTTAAGCAGGAGGCGAGACTCAGATGAAATTCAAGACACTCTTCTGGACATCACGCACTCCCACTCACTTGCAAGCACACATTCCCACTCACACACACACACACATTTCCACTCACTCACACACACATTCCCACTCACACAAACACACATACACACACACACTCCCACTAACACGCACTCACATTTCCACTAACACACACTCACATTTACACTAACACACACACACATTTA
Source organism: Conger conger (assembly GCF_963514075.1). Taxonomy (NCBI): domain Eukaryota; kingdom Metazoa; phylum Chordata; class Actinopteri; order Anguilliformes; family Congridae; genus Conger; species Conger conger. The sequence continues at coordinate 32,525,851 of NC_083768.1, forward strand.
CACTAACACACACGCACATTTACACTAACACACACGCACATTTCCACTAACACACACTCACATTTACACTAACACACACACATTTCCACTAACACACACACACATTTCCACTCACACACACACATTTCCACTCACTCACTCACACACACACACACACACACACACACACACACACACACACACACTGCCACTCACACGCAGACACACACTCACATTCCCACACACAGCTACGGCTGGCCAGTTGAAAGGTAGCTTCAGACTGTGCGGTCAGCTGTGCCGTGTCTCTCAGAGACTCTCTGTAAGGGGCAAGTGAGAGAGTGGAACCCCCCCACCCCCCCACCCCCGCACCCTCCCTGGCAGCAGGAGAGCACGGGTGCCTGCTGAGACTTCCCAAATGTGGCTGTCGGCGATGAGCCCTTAAATGTTTACGTGTCAGAGGAGATGGGGAGGTCGTTCTGTCTGCCGCCAGGGCCGAGAGCTCCCCCCTGCCCTGTGTTTACAGCCTTTGAGCATTTCGGGCTGAACCCCGTGTTCTGCTGTGACGTGAGGCAGGTTCTGTTTACACGGAGCTCCCTGAGTAATGTGCACTGATAGCACGCAGTCCCAGTTCTGCGGGAGAAACTGAGCCGGGATGGACGCCAGACCTTGACCCACGTTTGTAATCTGAAATTACAGCGATGCTTTTAGGAGAGAATGGAATGAATTTTTCTCATCATACTTTTTTCTCTTTTTAGTGAATTGGACTATTACTTTGTAATTATTTATCTGTTTTGTGTTAAAGGGCTCTCTTTGTACAAACCCACAAGTCTCTGCCACCAGCAGAAACCCTGTAATTTGGGACCAGAGAGTGTTTCAAATCTTGGACTAAATCCGGCCTTTGTCTACTGTTCATGCAGTGCTCAGAAACTGACTTTGGTGTGCAAAGAAGCACAACCCTTACTCTGGTCTCTGGGCAGCTGAAGAAAACCTGGGGGACCAAGGTTGCACACCCCTTTCACAAATCTGTGCACGGTTCCAGTGCCAGCTTCTCCTCTGGTCTTGAATCATTTATCAGTTACAACTACATTTCAGATCTTTCTCTTTTTGCTGTGGAAGATAATCAAAATATATATTTTGGATGTTTGTTGGTGAGAGGTCTGGTAGCTGTCCTTCTCCCTGTACTATTCTATTTTCTCGTAGTTGGAATGCCCTACTGTAGTCAGGTCTGTCTCTTCCCTGTCACGTCCTCCGCCTGTTCAGACACGTGTGTGCAGACAAGCGTGTGCTGTCCTCTGCAAGCACCGTCCGTCACCCCCTGCTTTCTGAAGCTCCCAGCCGAGCAGTGAATTCCCCTCAGACTGAAACGCGCAGCGCCTTGCCGACTGCAGCCCACTCTCCAAAATTATCTGCTGCCCCATGGGACAGACAATGCCGGAATGTTCCTGACTTAATACTGTCATGTTGCTATGCTGAAAAGCAGTGTTTTAGCAGGACCCACCAGTCCACACTCCCAGAGTCGTATCTTGATGCTCTTACACTGAAACACTGTTAACATTTTTAAGCCATTGAAATGTTTCAAAATCTTGTTTTGCTTGGATTGCATCAAACTGTTGACTCTTCATTGGTGATTTTAGAATGCCCCACACGATTGGCTAGATTCCTCGGGTATAGAGGCAGAAATGTGCGGATCTTTTGTTTCTATTGCAGTTGCGGTTGTACTGTATTGTATTGCATTGTTTTTCAATCACAATGGCCTCTGTGATCTAAACATGGTGCAGCTGACAGTCTGGGCAGGGGGATGCTGTGATCTGGCACTGTTGCAAGCAGTGAATCCTGCAGCTGCTCAAACTCAATTAGCCTCAAAAAAACTGCGGTTGGAGAAGACCTACTTGATATTCAAAAAAGTCAAGGCATATAAAAATTACACCCAAGGAAATGGCTTCATACCAACAACAAAACAATGTTCTATGAATTGAATGAAGGGATAAGAACCTCAAACAGTCTTAGAAGCGAGTTATTGTATCGTATTAATTATTTTGAGAGGCTACAGGTGATGGTGCTTAAAGGTGATGACGATTCTCAAGCCCTGAAAACAAAGCAGTTCATCATTTCTCAGCTTGGGGAGGGTGAACAGGGGATGGAACACGAGGTGTCGGATAAGATCTGAGAACATGCAGCTCATGTTCCACACAAAGCGCAGTGCACACACGGCTCTCACGGGTGACAGCGCTCCCACAGGACGTCAGCGGCCCCGCGGCAGATACGCGCACTGGCGTCATCAGCGGTGACTGGAAGGGCCGTCTCGCTGTTTCACACGCGTCTCAGAGACACGTGCGGGGTGGGGGGGTTTACTTTCACACAACTCTAACTGCGCTGTGTGTCTACCCCCCCCCCCCCCCGTATGAAAAGGCACATTACCTTGGGCTGAGTTCTCTGTGGTGAGAAGTGAAAAAAACCCTGTCTACGTTCCTTGGGGATGGTTTGTTCTCTTTCAGGTTCAGTGACAAGTGTACAAAAGGAGGCTTTGTGATCCTTAATAGCCTGTTATTACTGACGCTGCACGTGATAGGAAAGGTGTCGGATCACAATGTGCGGCTGGATATGTAAACAGACTCTCGGAAATGAAATGAAAATGGAGGTACATTTGTGTTCTTCAAGGGTCAAATTTCCCAAGCAAAAAAGGTACAAATGAATTATGTATTGCTGGCTAGAGGTATAATTTTATACCTATAGGGCACCACCACAGCAACAAGCATTTGTACCTTCTTAGGCACTTTTTGCACCTTTTGTATCTGTATTTCTTTCTTTCTGAGAGCATATAAAAAAGTGATTTAGCACAGGTAACTAGCACACTGTGTTTTCGTCTCTCACCCTGGATTTGCTCATGCTCAGGGATTCATGCTTAAGCTCTCTGGAAGACATTATGGAGTGGCTCATGTCAGTGGACGTCAGCGCCTTGCGGTAGTCAGACGTATGGCTCGGCTTTCTATCTAAATCCCTGTGGTATTTGGATCAATCTCATGTGGTTTTCTCATCATAGTACTTTGACCTTTGTGATAATGAAATCCATAGCAAGCGGTTCTTGCAATACTCGTTCCTCAATATGAATAAATAAATGAAGAGTACAAATCTACAATTCACATTTTCATTGGAGTAAAAGCCATTTTTTCCCCCTTAAATATGTGATTGCTTTGACTGCAGCGCTATGGTGTGGTTACTTTGTGGTTTGAATCTGCTCTGCTTCCCTGATTGGTGAACTGGATAGCACAGTTTTTGTGCAAATATAACCCGAGGAAAAAGACAGGAACTAGCTGTGAGCCATGTGATTTTATAGACCCATACAGCTATACCCTGTGCTGAACCTACCGGCCCATGCCACGCAAGTTACACTATCCATGACATTTTAAGCCCGTGTTTGAGTCATTACTGGTACCCCTCTAGATGTGTTTTTCTATCTGTAAATGATCAGTGTGCTGATAACCTATTGTTCTGTGGAATGACTGCAATGTGCATGGTCTGCAGGAGCCATTCAAAGGCCTTGGGCAGCATGTCTAATGTAGGTTACTGTGTGATCAGTAGAACAACCAATCTCTCTTGTCTCTCCAAATACAGGAGGAAAACAAAGTTTCTTGAAGTTTGTCTTTCAAAAAGTTTTCTTGTTCTTTGTGACCCATTTTACATTAGTGAAAATAGGACACCCACCTGGCCCTATGGCATATATCAACATACTGACAAGATAATAACTGCTCCTATCATTTAGGAAGAGCTCATTTCTCTAATCTATACTGTATGACTATACTGTACATGTGAGTACATCTGAAAAATCTTTTGTGGATTTTCCCATTTCTCCAGACATGGTTTACTTTTAAAAGGCCAGGCTGTGCAGTATGAAAAGTCCATGAAAGTACAGTGTCAGAAGATACCAAAATGTTTAAGTGATACACAAGGGGAACTTGTTTGTTTCACTTAATTTGAGTTTTGAGGGTATTTCTGTTGCTATATGTCTGCTGTCAATCAGACAGGCGAATATATTTCAATATAATTGCCATAGCTGGAATTAATGCCTGAAGGGACATAATAATGAACAAAGCTCTGAGGAAAAAAACTACAGGCAGTGCTGTTGTTAACAGCTATTTTTTGTTTCTGTGCCCGAGTGTTAAAAATCTGGGGCACAATGTGGTATGGTTGCTGCCTAGGACCAGTATAGTATAGTACCAGTGTGGTACAGTATAGCGACAGTCATATGAGTGTTGTGGCAACATGACACATATTATTGTAGCATGATTATTATACTATTATAGCATGGATTTCTATTAGATTTTTCTTAAGTGAAGAATTATGCTGATTGTTTGTCCTTTTGACATCTTGAGAGAGACACTTGATACAAATTTTCCTTCTCGTCATAGTGTAGCCAAGAACCTTATTCCAGTTTATGTGCAAAATCCCTTTAACATCTGGCAATGCTGAATTAAGCTCCCCTTTATTTACCCCCAGAGTGCAGAAATTTCAGTCTTCAAAGAGAAAAGAGAACTTTGTAGTACTGGCAGAAGAAAAGTCCAGCTCAGGATGATTCAGACCAATAAACGGCAGGGCCGCTGACAGACGGTGAATGATGTCACTGTGAAAAGGAAAGAGAACTTCCTGATTCTAGCTTCAGCAATGCTGCGCTTCAGCATTCCAGTGTGCTCCTCTTAAGAGCAGGAGTAAGTCCAGTACAGTCAGTGGTGTCTCACAGCACCAGGGCTCAAGATCTGTCTCCATCCCAGCTGGAGGCAACCCTTTACCCTGTAACTCCTGCCTCTGTAACCACAACACAGGACGGCTTTGGCAAGGAAACTTAGACGGCAGAAAATGTTTACCCTTCAAGGAAGGCAACATGTTTTTATTTTGGAGAAGGAAATGATCTGCTGTTCAGATGAATAGTGATTTCTTTTTCCTAGTATGGTCTTATTTAACTGGTTTCAGCTGGTGGCAGTGTAGGCCTTTATTTGGTTAAGAATGCTTCAAAGACGATGCTCCTAAGGCTATCTTTCAGAGTACAGAGATAACTGGGGAAATAATTCAAGTTTTTGTACAAGTAAAACTTGAAGTGAATGGATTTGAACTTGAATCAAACTTGAATGAAATGTATTTCCATTGAAAGTGTACAATATAAAGTTAATGAAAGGAAAATAATTATTGGCAAAAGATTGCACAGATTGTCCTTGTAATAATATTCTTTTAATAATAGTAATATTATTACTGCAAATTTCTTGTGCGCAAGAGTTTGCTGAAGTTAACACAAAGGTCAAACTTTATAAACAAAGGTAAAGCATTAATTAATGTGGATAGTTGTTTGATTTTATGACAGGAGAGGGAGAAAATACCACAAACAGGTAAATTAATTCCTGTTATCTCCTTTTGAATGTCAAATACTATAATCAAACAGGAATGGATTAGTGGTGGTGTTATTTTGCTCACTTGGCCTGGTGCCACTCAACTTGTAAAGGGTTAACTTATTAAAACTGTTTTGTGTATCATGCTTGATTGATGTACAACACAATCATTTATTCACCAAAAGCAGTGTTTGTCATTTAAGACAATATTGCAGAAGGTCAACCCCAGCTTTCAAGAAAATAAGGGAGCTTTTCAGTTTTTCAAGTAGTACTAGTATCCCAGTGCACATTTTGGTCATGAAAAGTTGGTGAAACACTGTTTAGGCATGCAGATTAATACTCTGCTACAACTGGTTGAAAGGTGAAAGTTTTTTAGCCGACTAGGGTGTAGCCAGCCTATAGCTGGGTAAAACCTAAGCTATCTAGAGTTTAACCTAGTGTGTTTCAAATCAACCATGATTTTCACCCCTCTAGAAATCTGGATTCCAGTATTTTTACATTGATATAGGTGGGTGATCAGCATGATTCATTTGTTCACTTAATGACCTGGATGGTTAAATATGGGCAACAGGAGCCGTTCCTTCATCGCAGAGTCACTTTATGAAGTCAAATATGTTGCATGTTGGCCAAATGTACAGTAGTGTTTAAAGGAAAATAACTGGAGCACAGTGACGGCAGTGTATCAGCAGCAGATTACTCACACAATTGACTGAACGGTTTCTGTCTGGATTACTGTATTTAATGTGTCTTCAAACTCTACGTCAAGATCCTATAATGTGTCTCTGTTATAATAATAATAATAATAATAATAATAATAATAATTATTATTATTATTATTATTATTATTATTATTATTATTATAGTCTAGTGCTTTTCACAGGAGACAGCAGACAGTGTAGTGCATTCCGCATTGTCACCCGTAAAGAATGAAAACAGGCTGATTTCATCACTAAACCATATGATTTCAAATGTCCAGAGAATGCATTGTGAAAAAACCAGCTCTTTAGCAGTGGAAGCAGTACTGTGCAGTGAAAGCAGTCAAAGTGCTACCTTCAGGAAATTGTCTAAAGTCACATTTTCTTTGCTACCTGCTGCTGTGTCTTTCGTTATTCATTATTCAAAACATAAATGCGAGCGAAATTGAATGCAGTCTTCCATATGAACATTTGCTCTTTGAAAAGTTTCATGGTAAAATGCTTGGATAATTTAGCGCTAAATCATTATTGTTGTATTCCCTTTTCAGGTTTTTTTAACTGATGGAATTCAGAGGAAATGGCTTTGAAGGCAGCTCATGCAAAACATACATTCAGTGAAATGCTCCTTTCATTTTTGATTTTGTCGTCAATAATAGATACTCCCTTTTAAAAGAAAACTTCCTTCCTTGCATTATTGCACTGTCAAATATCCTTCAGCTCATAGCTGTAGGCTTCACAGCCTTCTAGGAGACTGGAAATCGAGTGGGTCTATAGTAACTAAACACTGCACTACAATCACTTCATCTGTGATTATGATAGCTTTGTCTGTTTGCCTGTAACATTTGGATATCATAGCTATAATGTCATGCTTATTATAATGATAATGATTCCCAAATGCTTATGAACTTGAGTTTGATACGGATCTGCATTGGCTTGATGATGGAGGAAAACAGACAGCCTTTGATTCAGAGTGTGCTGTTATACATTTTAAATGCCACCATTTTAAATTTGCAATGATTTATCTCCACTTTTATATGGAATTACAGAGGTGCTCTGCAGTCCATGAACACTGAAAATGGAGCATTGACTTTAGACAGAAACCTTTATCCCAGACTGTTATTGCAGACTAGAAAGCATTATATAAACTTTAAAAAATCATAGGTTTAGATTTTTCCCCAAATGATATCTACAGTATTTAATTTCAAGCAATCTCATTATGAGGGAAGCTATTCAGAATTTCTCCAATGTCTTTGTGGCTTCAGCATGGAGAGGCATTTGATTCTGTTTATAATCCCCACATTTCTTAAAGCAAATTACAGGTCTCAATGTTCTAGTAGTGCTCTGGTCCAGAGGGCAGAAAGCCCGGTAAAAGAGAGTTGAGGAAATTTAATTCAATAATTTTTGCAGAAGAAATTTAGTTTGGATGAAGTCTGCATGCTTTGTATTCCACAGTTAGCCTTCAGTGGATGGTAATTCTTCAGTGTGGAAGAGCAGGTTCATACTAAATACATTGAGCTCAGTTCCGCTTGCTTTCCGTAACATATTCAGACTAGGATTTTAGTTATTGCACTTTCTCTATTTAATTCAAAAGACATGGAAGGTGTTTTTAATAACACTGTAGCAGACATATGTAAAAGAGCAAAATCTTTTTAAATTGTATCGGCCATTGACCTGATGTGTGATTTGTGCTTCCAACGTTTACGTTTCTCAAGAACTCTGCAAGGACATTAGAGTGAAATGGAGCCCCTCTCCCTCTTTATCTTGGGCTCATTGTTCTAAATGACAGGAGAGTGGTTTGTTCCAAGGATAACATCACCCCCTTAATGAGCAACTTAGCATTAGAGCAATCAGCCACAATCACACGCTTATTATTATTCGTCGTGTTGATTGTGGACAGTATTTGCAAGTCATTTGTATTTTTAACTATGGTTTTGGAATCACTTTAGAATAAAAAAAAAACCTGCGTATTGACACGCCAAGCCTTCCTTACTTCCATTGTGAAAACAGGAAGTGTCTGTTGTAGAGTAAGGGGTCCCGAGTGTAATGCTATCATATCAAGGCATGGGCTATTTCTCACACTGGTTGCTTTTAGGAAGCAAACAGCCATTTAAAGAAATAATTACAACTTGCTGTTTTTATGGGCCTTAAAATCAGATTTTCAATGCAGTCTATTGCTGCTCTTTACCACGTCTGCCTTCTAAAATGTCCTTCTTTCACCCTTTTAAACACTTTAAAATGTTATGGGTCTACTGCTGAAGCTATAGACAGTGATATAGCATTGTTATACTCTCTGTGGTCATTGGGCTTTGACTTTTTTTATTTATTCTTTAAAAATACTCAGATGTTACAAACCTTACATGACATTGTACTTTCCGACTTTCAAACACACTTCAGATAGTTTTTTATTGCGGGATGACTGTGGGCTTGTCTGTGTGTCATTGGACAAAAAGAAAGGCAGTGTTCAGCAGTCTTTGCTGCTGGCTGTCAGCCGTTGAGACTAAAGAGCACTTTGCTGACAGGCCTTTCAGCAGTGAACCTGTGAGGTTAGCTTGGCCACAGGCAGATTTATGTAGCCACAGGACAGGAGAACAGAGCCGTATGGATTTGGGACTGCAGTGCAGGTGTGCTATTTGGAACAGTGACCACCTGTGTAAGGAAGGGGAGGGACGGGGGAACCCTAAAGCTGTCTGCCCCAGGGTAATTGGGGTCAGAGGATAATTTCAAGTCAGTTCCTGGAAGAAAACAGTTTACCTTACTGACATGTTTAAATGTGAAGTACCAATTTGTCAATGTGTCAGAGTCAGTGGTAAAAACAACATGATTGATAGACTTGACCAGGTGAGTTGCTATGGGTCTAGTCTAGATTCACATTAGCCTATTTGAATATTTATTGCTAAAAATACATTAATGCAAAAATATGAAACATTCAGTATCTATATACGTTTTCAGATTATTTATAGTTTAGTATAATACATTTTAATGAAATACATTTGAATATAGTTTACTGTAAATATTTTAGTATAATTAAAGTTAGTATAATACATTTTAGCATAATGCAGTTCCGTATTGTTTAGTATATTAATCAAACAACGGTCTAATGGTTGTGGGTTTATCTGTCAGTTTGCAGCGATGTACACTTGGAACACCAGGTGAGGTCACTTCCTGTCTAGGCAGGAAGAGCCAAAAGAGAATGAGATGCCTGCAACCTTCCACGACAATGGCACATCTCTGGCTTTTGTCTTGAAAAAAGCTGTGTGAACTGACACAGAGTAGTAAAAATTCTGATATTTTTCAGGGTGTTTCTTGTACCCTGTACTCTTTAACATGAACCCAAAATGAAAATCACATTAATCTGCAGTGCACTTGAATGAGGAACAGGCCTCAGATGAGCTGAGTTTCTCTTGGACTGTAGGATGTGCGCAGAGCCCTGGTGTTTACGTGCAGGAGTGAGGTCATGATTGGAGGGTCCCTCGACTCGTTTCTAAGGTTACCGCTCTCTCTCTCTTTCTCTCTTTTGGGGCCCTCACATGTTTCCAATTTTCGCTCAATCACCGCTGACCTATATACAATCTTGGGGGCCATGTCTTCAATCCAGAGCTCCAAAGTAACATTTTCAAGCTGCTTACCCCCCAAAAATGAATCGTTTGCAATCAGACCTGTTAGGGTATCCGTCCTTTGGTTTAATTTGAGTGAACGCCAAAGTAATTTTTCTTGTTTGTGCATTCATTCATTTCTGAAACTGACCCATATTTTGAAGGTACCTTTCTTCTGATACTTTACTACTGCAGTAGAGTTAATGTGCTCTAGATATAGTTCTTGAAAATGCTTATTGAAAAGTGGGAGTTGAACTATTTTTTTAATTATGTAACTACATTTTTGTTAAATTTATCATCAAATGCCATGCACCAATGAGCAGACATTAATCTTTTGTTCAGTGCTGTTATATAAAAACGCTCTTTCTGTGCCACAGTGATCTAAAATCTCAAGTTAAGGTTTGTGTCCTGGGGTGGAATGTTTTAAATAGTTTTTTGTTAGTCAGAATACAAGCCCTACTAATCGTTCCAGCTAGTTTTTCCTTAAAAGTCTCGGACACATGCCTGAATGCTGCACGGCACCGCAAAGTCAAGATAAATCAACACGAAACATGACAGAGGACAATGTTTTGAGAGGAAAAAGGCAGAAAAGGCACAACAGAAAAAGATGTCAGAGAGAAAGAAAGGGAGAGAGAGAGAGAGGGAGGGGAAAATGAGAAAGGGAGGCAGGGGGAGGAAAGGAGAAAGAAGTGGAGGGGTGAAAAGGGGGAGGGATAAAGGGAAGGGTGAAAAAGCTGGACACTGGAAACTTGTGCCCTGGGAGGAGCCATATGGAAGCATGTGGGCGGAGAAACCCATCTCTTTCGACCAGATCCTGGCTTCACTGGAGGATATCCTGAGATAGAGTATCAACACACACACATACACACACACACGCACACACGCACACACATGCATACATGCATGCACACACATATACAAACACACAAGTGCTCTGTGGTCCTCTCTAAACAACATCTTCACACAAGGGAAATACATCCGAACTTCAGCCTGGTTAAAAGAGACTGGATGACTCACTGAAAGGTAATCACATTTTCCTTTGGGATGTTTCCCATTGTCCATTTTCAGTGACCAGGGTCTTCTAAAAGGGGAATATTTCCAGGGGATATAGAGAGATTTCAAAATGTTTCATAGAGCGATTCAAAATGGTTAGTCAATATAATTATGCTTACTAGACTATCAGATCTCTTTTAGCTATATACTTAATGTTCTTTGTCTCAACTCAGTGGAAAATTGCGTATAGTTCTGTTTGCTTGTTTAAGGACCTTAACTACTGTAAGGACCAGAATAGAACTGCATTGTTTTCACATTTAATGCATGCATATTTTACAGTAAAACAATTTTTATTGATTTGTGTTTTAATTAAATACAATAATCTGGTGGGAAGGTGGCCAGTATACTTGTAATCTCATTATGTTGTGAATCTACCATTTGTGGACATGCTTTGTGATAATTTGGGCTTTTGTTGTAAGTTTTAATAACTACGGTAGGTTTTTTCAAAAGAAAAAACTATTGATTTGTCTACATACTTTTACAAATAGCTTTCTTTTCATTCTTGGTTGAACACATTAAGGTTATTCTGAGTAGTCTACTGATTTGTAGTGACTAAGTAACTGAAGTAATTAGACAAAAGCCACAGTACATTTTTAGACTGTATTGCAACATTGTAGCGTGCAGCGATGTAGCCCACCTCAAAGTCTCTGCGGCATGACTGACAGATTGGGGGATATTCGCAAGGAAACTACAGCGAGCATAGCTTTCCAATGACCTCAGCACAGCCTTGCAGTGTTCCAACTAAAGTGCTCGTACCATCTATTGTCATTTCAGATCTTACTGTACCAGATGGCTAATGCTGAAAAAGAAAAGCCAAACAAATAGCTCACTGTTTCATCTTGTGAGCCTCAATTATTTGAGTTTTCCACATTGTATTTGCCTGTGGAGTCCTGTTATGGAAACGAGTAGCGATACCCAGTCAGATTAGGAAAGGATCGTAAAGAATGAGTGCAGTTGTTGTAAATATGCCATTCACACCTGCCTGTCTGCATCATCATGTGCCAGGGTATGTTCTTATCATATGTGAGCAGTGAGTCAGTCCTCCTGTAATTTGACCGGCACCTGGAATGTGTTGTTATTTCTCTTGAGATCATGAATTGTTTGCAGAGGGTGACGCTAAGTTTTGCCACTTTCTTTGACTGCTGTCAACTTGCCCGTACCTCTGTGTAAAAGCTCTTATCACACTCTGAAAGAAAGGATTGTTTATTTGAGCAATGTTTTGTGTCTGTGTGTATGCGCATGTGTGTGTCCCTGAGTGCCTACGTGTGTGTCCGTGTATGTCCGTGTTTCTGACTTATGTCCGTTCTGCATTTTCCCTCAAAACACTCACCTCCTGTTCAAGGACAACATGAAAATCTGGAACTAATCTAAATTGTTTGGATTTGAATCTGTCCTTAAGTAAGTTTCTTATGTTGGGTTTATGCGCACGCACACACACACATACATACACACACATACATGCACACACGCACGCTCACAGACACACACACACCCGCACACACAAGGATATTTAATGAAGTTAGTGAAGTTGTGGGTGAAAAAGTTACAGAAGGCAGAGTGGGTGTTCTGTTGGGGACCCTCTAAGTGAGAGTCTTTGTGAACGCTTGTGGTCTCTGCTAGCTCAGGCTTGTCTGTCTGCCTGATTGGGCGATGGGACCATAGATAGATACAGCATTCCTGGTAGGACAGTGGAAACACCATGAGCCTCCAGAACCATGAATCTTGAGGGTTGGATTACAGAAGATGGGCTACAGAAGATGGGGCTTCTCAACCTCTTCTAACAACATTGATGTATATTTGCCTGTAGATCATCTGATGTGTTTCTCCAATTGGGTATAAATGCTACAATATAGTCACATTTGAACTAAAATGAACTAAATGTTTTGTGAGTTAGCTGCATAGACTGCTTCACCACAATTTTGTAACCATCTTCCACAGATCATTACATTTAAACAGCATTTATGCTGTTTTCTTATTGTGAAACTGCTTCTCAAAGATTCATTACGTTACATTTGGCTGACGTTTTTATCTAAAGCGACTTTCAGTTGATTAGACTAAGCAGGAGACAAACCTTATTGTGGGTACACCGGGGATGGAACCACCAGGGATGGAACCACCGGGGATCGAACTTGTGGGTCCCAGTCATGTACCTTAACCACTACGCTACAGGCCGCCCTATAGTGTTTAGCTGCCGTGCAGGTTTGTGAAGGTTTGCCTTAGTGATAAGTAACAAGAAAAATTGAACTAGAATAGAATTTTAGATTTTGATGAAGTACAGGCGAATTACACCAGAATGGGCCTGGATCCAGTCCAGAGTCGAGGGATGAAAACATCAGCTTGGAATGCTTGCCTTACGGATTACCCAGAATACAACTCATCAGTGCTAGCATGTTTACAGTATTTTAGCTCAAGTTGTAGCACTGTGATTCAGTACTATAGCCACATGGTTGAGGGATTCATTTTGTTTTTTGTTGGGGTCTATGGGACAACGTGTGTGGCTACTGAGGATTTCTACTCTGAAAGGGCAGACATTGTACCAAAACTGCACCTTCCTAGTTCCTAGTTGCGCAAAAAAATCTGCATTTTATATTCCTGACTGTGAAGTTCACCAACAATGAACCAAAAGCCACAGGAATCTTAACAAAAGAGTACTGCTGTGTTGATGATAAGCTGCTTTTAAGGCAATAATTCTCTACGGGTCTCACAAACCTGCTCTTCAGCAAGCGTGACATGCTTATCATATCTGAGAAAAAGTCCAGTGGGCGGCCGCGTCATGCCAAGCTGAGGTATGAGATGAGTTACCTGTCCATGCAGCTTCCGCTCCTGATTACACTAAAAGGATCGTATTTTACTCTGTTTTACCACAGGGGTCATCCTAATTGTCCCCCAGCATATGTTCTCGATGAGGAATGTTTGTGATGTTTTGTTGATTTGATCACAACTGGAGGTCAGGAAGACCATGTCGATACAAGCAAGACAGATGCTATAGGCAATAAAAAATGATAAACTGCACCCAAGGGAATGTTCATTTAATAGTTCATAAGCACTGGTTATATTCTACCCAGATTCACAAGGAGAAGTGGGCCCTCCCTGTTAATTTCAATGGATGTCATTCAAATATAATTGTGTGTTTTTAACCTTTTCATTTTCATCATGCTTTAAATTGTCCTTTGAAGGCATTTGTGATACTACCAGTTCTTCCAAAAGCTGACCAAATACGAAGAATACAGGCCTAAGATGGCACCTCTCATTTAATTTTGAACAGTTTATTTCTAAACTGTTGTAGAGAGTTCAGTCACCAGAACACCTTCCCTGCTCCCATCATGCATTGCTTAAATTAACCGCTATGCCTGTGGTTCTCCCCAGCACTCTACTACTGTTGAGGTATTTAGGACGGCTTAAGTTTATATGACAGGTAGTGCTGGATTTTTTTCTCTTGTTGGTCAGAGGAAGTGAAACTAAGCAGCACATTTTACTCCACTGACCCAGTGGCCTGGTGAACCTAAGCACTCAAATATATGGCTTTGACTCTTCAGCCGTCAGCTTGTAATGGAAATGCACCCTGAAGCGTATTTCCAGTGCGTATTTCCGGTTCTGCACTGTAGAAAAACGTTTCTTGTAAGGTCACTGAATGTCCACACTGTGCGTATGGGGGTTGGTCGCTGTGTCTGACCTGAGGTGCCTGGTGTTAAACTTGTTTCTGTTTCACTGCGGGGCTCTTAGATGGTACCCTCCCTCTGGCTACAGGTCTGCTTCCTGCTTAAATGGATCAGCTGTAGCAGAGCGTTGGAGTAAGGCTTGGGAGGTTAATGTCTCCCCTCCAACCATAAATCCCCATTAAGGACAAAAGGGTTGATGATGTCATGGTGTTCCTGGTAATTATGGCTCTTTAATGGGTGGCAGGCCACCCCTGAAAGCAGGGCTTTGGGAACCCAATGAACACAGAGGGTCCTCAAACCACGTTGTTGTCTGTGCTGTTGCACACGGCTACGATTCACACTGCCATTTTCTCACTTAAAAAGATCTAATCTTGTACAGCGCGAGCACGGAGCCTTTGGCAGGTTCTCGTAAACAGATTACAGAGGCAGAGCTGAAACACAGCCTATATGAATCAGTCTTCTCTCAACCCGGGTTGACTTTTGCGTTTGATTTTCACTCAACACCCCGAAGGATGATTCAGGCCCAAAACATGCGATGTAATCACAGTTTTGGTGATTTAATACGCTGCTTAGCAGTGACAGGGTGCTTGTGCGCCGTGGTGAAGTCATCATATTGGTCAAGGTTGAATATTAATCTACAGGGGCCTGGGCTGAACTGTAACCTACTCATTTGCTGAGTGTGTAGTAATTCCATACAAATAAGTTTCTCGTCTGTGAAGTGGAATTTTTCCACTTAAAAGCTGAGCTGTGGAGGTTGGGGCTATAAATATCCAGCTCCATGTGTGAAGCATTAGGCGAACCCTGTTTTTAAATTTAACAGACATGCTGCAGTATCAGTAACCATGCGTATGTGAGCACATATGTGTCTGGTTTCGTGTGTCTTTGCTTGCAGTGTTTGTGGGCGTACTCATGCGTGCAGTATGCATGTTGGTGGTTTTGCATGTATCGTATGTTATCAATCATAAAGCTCAAAGCATCTCATACTTATATCCTTTAAACACAATGATGGATAATTGTAGACATAATTTCTGGTTCTGGTATATATTACTTTAACCAGATGGAGGTTGAAATTGAGGGAGGATGGATTGTGTGGGAGAATTAACACCAGGGGAACATTTTGAATCAGCTACACAGTGCTGTAACTAATTTGCTCCTTTGCATAAACCTCAGGTTTTTCCTGCTCTTTACCACTCCACAAGCATCAACTACAGCAGCGCTCATCCACTTACTGTCCACTTCCTGTTGTCCTCAGGAAACCGTGCTACCAAGTGTCCGGCAGGATGATATCCCAGGAGGCACTGCGCCTTCCGCCCGAGGGGCGCTCAGTGTCCCAGAATTCCCTGGACTTCACCTCCATGGAGGACTACTGGAGTGAGGTGAAGAGCATGGAGGAGAACGGCCAAGGGTGTCAGGAGGAGCTCCTGGAACGCAGCGTCGATGGTACGCCGATCCCTGCCCCACAGGCTTCTGGGAAAGGGAGCCCGCATTCATTCTTTAATCTGGTACACATGTACCAGAGAGACCTCAGAGAGGATCAGAGAGGCCTCAGAGAGGATCGGAGATGCCTGTCTGGGGCAGTCCGTGGGGCAATAGGCTCTGGTCTCTTTCTACACCAGACTCAGAGGCAGTCAGCACATTACTGTACCACCCACAGCTGTTATTCCTTGACCTAAATTCCAGATTTTGAAAGACTCTTCTTCTTTTGCATGTGTGGCATTTGCTTTGTGTCGTTCGTGGCTGATAAACTGTCATGGCTGGTAAACTGACACAGGGGGTGCTGTGGGGGCTTTGCAGAGGCTGAGCTTGAGGAGGCCTGGCTCCACGAGGCGGGGCTGTCCACGCTGGTGTCCGGAGCGCCGGGAGACGGTCCCGCGGAGGCCCTGCTCTCCACCCTCACGCGCACACAAGCCGCCCTCGTCAAGAAACGGCTGGATAACTACACCCAGACCATGCGCAAGAGGAACAAGCAGCCCATGCGCCATGTCCGTGATGTCTTCTCCACCCCCGAACCCCTGGTGAGCGCCTGCCCATTGGCAAATTCCCAAAAAACTGAAACGGAGATCACCAAAAAGAAGTGAGTCCATGAGACCTAGCAGTTTACTGCTAGGTAAACTGCTAGGTCTCATGGACTCACTTCTTTTTGGTGATCTCCGTTTCAGTTTTTTCATGGTTGTTACATGTCTATTGTAATGTTTCATACATTTATATCCAACCTGCTCTTCAGACAGGTTCATTTGATAAGAGGAGAAATTAGTTTCTTAGGCACCGGAATGAAAAGTAATGGATGCTGTGGGCCACCTGTGTCCTGTGCCAGGAACATCATTAAGAGTCAGGAGCTGCCCGTTTCAATCCAGTTTTTACTCTATTGGTCTAAATCTAATTTGAAACAGCAGAGATTCCCTCTGATGCATCTTCGTTCTCACAATCCCGTTGTAGGCAGTTGTGGAGAAGTCTTATCCTTTCTGTGTATAATAAATTGAACTGGATGCCAACCCTCCAGGACCATGGCTTGAGACCACTGCTCTGAAACCCACTGGGATGTGACAGTGCAAATCCATATATGCCCTCTGTAGATCCCATCCATTTAGCTATCCTCACTCTAATTAGATCCAAACCACTTACTGTATCTATCCTCATTCTCATTATATCCAATCCAGTTTGCTTATTCCATCCCGCAGAAGTAGGGAAAGAATCTAGTCCCAGATGCAACATGTACTTCTATACTTGCTGCTGTGATTGACAGCGTTTGAATTCCAGAGCAGTAGAGGGGTGGCTGAGTGCAGGAGGCGTGAGTGTTGCCCTTGTTTTGTCTCTCTGAGGTAAAGCTGTTGACAGGGCCCTCCTGTCTTCATTGACAGAGACTGACAGAAAGAGCTCAGGGGGGCGGAGCTTGGAGACATGTGCGGTATTTGCAGCAGTCAGCTTTACCGCTGACTCAGCTGATGGGCAGGCGTGACTGTCCGATGACTCACTCACACACAGCTGGTCTGGGATCAGTGGGGCTTGATAACTCCCCCCTCCCTTCCCATTCTCATGGTCCACACCGTCGACACTGAGTGCAATTAAGGAGAGAGTTTGTAGACTGTGTAGGTCTGGCTTGAACACATGCTGGTGAAAGACCGTAATATCGATTGATCTGAGATTGGCAACCAAAGTGTAAATGAAACCCCCATTTCCTGAAAGTTGTTTAAAAGGCAAACAGATTTGCTTTGTCTTGTTAGCTGCTTGGAACTTGATAAGACGCTAAAAGCCCTGATTGATGACCAAAGGCTTTTCATCCAGAAAAGATTTTTCACAAAAAGGTCATTTTAGTAAAAAGTAAAGAATGTGAGGTTTTTTTTCCTTCCCTTCTTGCACGCAGAAATGTTTCATATCTTTCTCTGCTTCAGTAAAAGGCCTTTTTAAGTGGGTGAAATGTGTGGTAGTTGTAGGAGTCCAGTAGTAGCCAGTTGGCTCCACTGCCCAGCTCAAGTGAAAGCTCTAGGGTCTGACTTCATGTTCAAGGCATTCGCATTTAAGCCGAAGCATGAACGTTGAATGGTATTTTGGAGTAATAAAACTGGGATGGAGACATTTACAGCTTAATAATTTATGCTTTCTTTAGGGGCTCTCAAGTGTAGTACTGAAATGTGGCTGTGGTCTTCTCCGACCATGGGAGAGCTAACATTGGCTGTGTGTCCTGCAGGAGGTTTATATAATTGGCTGTAGCTCAGGGAGGGGTAGATTCTATCAGCATGGTATTCTGTATTGTATTTCATCAGGTCAATGTTGTGCCTACAATTTGCGTATGCTACACAAAAAATGCACACATCGAAACATACTGCTATCTGTGCGCATGTAGTTTATGTACATGTACATGTAGTGCAATTCATTTTCCAACTAAATTTAACATACACAAATGTGAAAATGATAAATGTGGGCACCTATAATTACATGTGTATTCTTTTTGCCTTTAAGCTTTAATATGCAGTATTAGGAAATCAGTGACCACCACAGCAGTGAATTTGTTGGCTTAATTAAGGCTACTTCAGAAAGTAATAGCTACATCTATACCTAATAAAGAAACACAGTTAATGGCGGCCATTGTTCATTTGCATAGGGAAATGGCTGCACTTTTGCACTCACTTACTGTATGTACTACTTCCTCTTTCTCTCACAGTCTGGACGTGCCAGTGACACCGTCTCCCCAGTCCCCCCTAACACCCAGTCCCCCCTCAAAATACCCCACTGGAGCCCTGTGCAAGGTGAGTCACACCAGGTGCCCCTGTCTGTTACAGTGAGCAGAACTAAACCACAACCCCCCCCCACCCCCACTGACCGGTACAATGCATGCAGTGCTGAACACTCCTGCCACACTGAAAGCCCACATGAACACACAGAAGCCCTTAGTCTAGTGTAAGGGGTGCAGAACTTCAGTGGCTTCTTTTTGTATATGCACATCTGTGCGTCTTTCTGTATGTATTCCTGTAAATGTGTGTGTGTCATTCTGTATGTGTTTACTCGTGCATGTGTGTGTGTGTGCTTATTCCTCATGTCTGGGTGTGTGCAGGGGAGGTCCAGCCCGTGAAGGAGACCCTGGCGTTTGATGTGCCATACTCGGAGGGCGTCGCTGCCCGCAGGAAGGAGGGGAACTGCCAGGACTGCAGCCGGGTCAGCAGGGAGGACTCCCCCCCGCCCGTGAGTCACATTCCCGTTCCCATCACCCCAGCGCCCTCAGCGCCAGGCCTGAAGCACAGCTCCACCACGGTGGGGAACCGCAAATCCCCCTTACCCCTTTTCACCAACCTCTTTCTCTTCCCATGTCTCACCCTCTCAGATATTTCTCCCCCCGTGTCCCAAACTTGGACTGACCCGAGTGGACGACCTGTCCTCTGAAGACATGAGGAAGGTCGGGTACATCTCCCTGATAGAGCTGACCACCTTCTACGACGCGCTGGGCTTGGAGCTGAAGAGGAGGCGGTCGGTGCGCTGCAAGGCTCGGGGTGAGTCCAGGAGGGTGGGGCCGGCGGCGGTGCGTCCAAACGCACCTGTTCGCAGACACCGTCACCTCGGTGACTGCCGCTAATCCGCGCTGAACGCCCTTTCTCTTCCTGTCCTCAGAGAGCGGCATCTTTGGAGTTCCCCTAGCAACGCTTTTAGAAAACGACCAGAAAAAACTCCCTGGGTCCAAAGTTCCGCTGATTTTCAGAAAGGTAAGGCGCTGCCACCGTGCTCAATCCCGGAACAGCTTTTGCGGATCAGGATTTAAATCAGGCTGTAGATCCCCGCACAAACACTGACTGGAAATCTCTGATCGTACTCTGGTATTTTTGGATATCTACTCAGATAAACACTTCCCCCATGACTGGTTGTATGCTCTAGTTCCTCCTTCAGTAAGGAGATGTTTCTAAGTGCACTGAGTGTCATATCATCTCCTCCACATTGACATTACAGAACTTCACATATTTTCTCAACCGGCCCCCATATCCTCTGATAGCAGTAAAGGCACATAGAGTACTCTGGTCAGGTATTCAATGGGAGCCGTAAACCTGGAATTCAAACCTTCTGATTACAAGCCTATATTCAGTAATCTGTACTTCGAAGAGACTCGGATATCAGTTCATCTGTGTGGAATGTGTGCAGCACAAACCAACCAAA
Source organism: Conger conger (assembly GCF_963514075.1). Taxonomy (NCBI): domain Eukaryota; kingdom Metazoa; phylum Chordata; class Actinopteri; order Anguilliformes; family Congridae; genus Conger; species Conger conger. The sequence continues at coordinate 32,545,842 of NC_083768.1, forward strand.
GCAAACACTGAACTTGTGTGTGCTTGTGTGTGTGTGTGCTTGTGTGTATGTGTGTGTGTGTGTGTGTGTGTGTATGCGTGTGTGTGTGTGTGTGTGTTTGCAGCTGTTGTCCAAGCTGGAGCAGACAGGTCTGCAGACAGAGGGCATTCTGAGAGTACCTGGGTCAGCCTCCAGGGTCAAGGTGAGGTCACACTGGATCTCCATGCCAACCTAGCCGTCCTATTACAGTGCCTGTCAACCATGTGAAAACATGAATAAATTATTCAAATATAGCATGGTACATACAGTACAGTATATTGCACTCTCAAAAAGCATGTTTTAATATCAAACACACTTTGTGTTACTACTTATGTGTTATTTCAACACATTTTGGGTCAATGTGACTACAACTGTGTTAAGTGGTCACATTGACTGTTTATATGTTACAAAGAGGGAACACAAAATGTTGCCCTTAATTTGTGTTCTCAGAACCAGCCCATTATGATTTCTTTTTAACACAGCTGTTTTGAGAGGGGGCAAAGCATATTTTACAAGTTTTTTTTAACGCACAGCTGCAGCTGGGAATCGAACCTACAGGTTGGGCCTAATGACCCAAAATCTCTGGGAGATTAGGAACAGTTTTCATGTGCCCTGTTCCCGCCCTCGCTGTAAACATACGTTTTAGAAAGGAACCAGGGTTAGGGTGGTTTGATTTGTTTGGAGCCCAGTTTGATTTGTCTGGAGCCATAGTGGGTCAGAGCCGTCGCCATGAAGCTCAGCCCATCTGAAAGTAAAAGAGCCTGCAGGTATTGAGTTTCCTGTGGGACAGGAAGTGGCACATGGAAGCGGTTAGCACAGGAAAGCAGTCTGCCCTGGCGTGGCCGAGGTTCACTCCACAGCAGACGCATTAAAGGGCACCTTCTGTTCTGTTCAAATCACCCGTCGTTCACCTAACAGTTCCCATTCCCATTCGCCATGTGTGTCTAATTGCAGCCTGGAATACCTTTCCTCAGAAAGGCCAGTGCTGCCGCAAAACACATTCCTGGGAAAGAGTTGAGCTGAGAGCACTGACCACATTCCTGAACAGTGCTCCTTTAGGAGTCTTAGAAATGCCTAGTCTGGCCTACCAAATGTTTTCCCTGGGTTTGTTTTCTCTCATAGCACGTTCCCTTAAAATGAGCAAGAGCTGAGGGAGTTTTGCATTTTATGCTTGTTTGGTGCCTGTTTTTCACATGTCAATGTCACGTGTTCTGGGGGCAGCACCTACGGCAGGAGTTGGAGACCAAGTTCTACGAGGACCGCTTCGACTGGGAGCAGGTCCGACACAACGACGCGGCCGGGCTACTGAAGATGTTCATCAGGGAGCTGCCCTACCCCCTGCTGACGCTGCAGCACCTCCCGGCCTTCATCGCCGTGCTCAGTGAGTCTTCCTCCTGCCACATTACCGCTCAGAACCCTCGGGCCAGTCTCCAACCGAGCCCGTCTGCTCACGTATCCGCTGCCCGTTCACTCTGCGCTGCTGCATTTTCACATTCTGATAATGGCTATTTAATGTCATATTGTCAAACTGAGGAAGAGATTAATGAGCTCCATTACTCTCCACAGTTGCTTTACATTTATTGCATAAATACTGCCACCCTCTGGTGACTATGAGCACTACGTCTTTGTCTGCAAGGGCTGCGTTGATTCACGTTCCGGCTGCAGAACGTCTCATTGTTCTGTTGTTTTCTTAAGCTTAGTGCTGGTGTTGAGAGCTCTTAGTGTGATACTGATGTTTTTCCCTCCTGTTGGCTGCCGTGGTCAGATATGCCGCTGTCCAAACATCAGATCCAGGCACTGCACCTTCTCATCATGCTGCTCCCGGAGCCCAACAGAGACATGCTGAAGGTAGGGCCTCCACACCCCCACACCGTCAGGGCTCCTCCCGGTCAGAGCTCTGCCTCTTTCTCCACCGCACACAATCACTTCCAGAAAAACTCTGTGGAAACCATTCTTGGAAAAAAGTGACTGATTCACCACACAGACCAGCAGTGGAAATTCCCTGTTTTCATGTGGCATTGTGTGATTCGGTCTCATGCTGGTGGTCATGGGCTGCTTCTAAACACCTGCTCAGCAGACTGTGTTTGAAATAGTGCAATATTCCAATCAGCAGTAACTATATTTCTATGTCATGCTCCCATGTCTGTAGTGTTGTGAGATCATTCACGACAGGCTGTGTTGGAGTCCTGGGCAGTCTCAGTCCAGGGCAGTTAAAGCTCCTTTAACCTCATCTAACATCCATCAACCTCTTGTAGCCAAGATGAATACTTATTTTACTTTGCATTTCATTTCATTGAAAACATATGGGCGTCCAGATATCATATATCAGCTAATTACTGTGCATTCCCAGTCTTTAGCACTGGTCAGGTTGTATACATGGCCAATCCGTTTATCAAAGGGAGTGGGGGTTCTTGGATTGTAGTTCGAAATGTCACAAGGACAGTTAATAAAACAACTATTCCCATGTACAGTAAATCTCAACTAAGGGCATTTTGCCCCCCCCCCCCTCATTTAGGAGCACTGTTGGATGAGTGAGGGTTATAATGTATAACAAGGGCTTGTGGGAGGTGAAGTTCATACCTTGTTCAGCACAATCCGCAAATCCACAAGTTCAAGCCCTTGCAAATTCAATTTCACTTCACTCCCTGCTAAATCCTGATCTCTACACACTCAAGTTATCAGACCTAGAGTTGTGTTTAAGGCGGAAAAGTATCACAGACCTCTTGCTATAGCATATGTTTGGTCTAATTTGTTAGCCTTTGCTAATTGCTTAAGGCATAGTTTATATTTAATGACATACTTTTATTAATAGCACGAATAGAATTTCTAAACGTTATCCTGGATAACTGAAGCACATCCCCAGTGAGGGTAATGTAGGCTGCGGTTCCCCAATAGAGCCTAAAGGGTGCTCATATTCCTGCCCCTGGTCCTTAGGCCCTGCTGGAGTTCCTTAGGAAGGTGGTGGCTCATGAGGACAAGAACCGCATGGGCCTGTGGAATGTGTCCATGATTGTGGCTCCCAACCTGTTCATCATCCGTGGGAAGAGTGCCAAGCTGGAGGAGATGCAGGGGGCTGCGGGCACCGCCCGCCTGGTGTGTCTCCTCATCACCAACCAGGACCTGCTGTGGACGGTGAGCGTCACCCTGAGTGCCTCTGTAACCAGCTCTTATCACTTTACTGAACTACCACTCTACTGATCTACCACTCTACTCAACTACCACTCTACTGATCTACCACTCTACACAACTACCACTCTACTGATCTACCACTCTACACAACTACCACTCTACTGATCTACCACTCTACACAACTACCACTCTACTGATCTACCACTGTACTACCATTATACACAACTACCACTCTACTGATCTACCACTCTAGACAGGAACCACTCTACTGATCTACCACTCTACACAGGAACCACTCTACTGATCTACCACTCTACACAACTACCACTCTACTGATCTACCACTCTACACAACTACCACTCTACTGATCTACCACTCTACACAGGAACCACTCTACTGATCTACCACTCTACACAGGTACCACTCTACTGATCTACCACTCTACATAGGTACCACTCTACTGATCTACCACTCTACACAACTACCACTCTACTGATCTACCACTCTACACAACTACCACTCTACTGATCTACCACTCTACACAACTACCACTCTACTGATCTACCACTCTACACAGGTACCACTCTACTGATCTACCACTCTACACAGGTACCACTCTACTGATCTACCACTCTACACAACTACCACTCTACTGATCTACCACTCTACACAGGAACCACTCTACTGATCTACCACTCTACACAACTACCACTCTACTGATCTACCACTCTACACAGGTACCACTCTACTGATCTACCACTCTACACAGGTCCCACTCTACTGATCTACCACTCTACACAGGTACCACTCTACTGATCTACCACTCTACTACCACTCTACTGAAGTACCACTGTACTGAACTACTGCTCTACTCAACGACCGCTCTTCACAACTCTTCAACAGGCTTTTCCTGATATTAAGCCATGTACTGTATCTGCCTGGTTAAACAGATCTGATCTTCACTGAAGTGAGCTTTCTGAGTCCTGAGAGTGTTGCTGGCCTTATGAAGTGCTGTGATCCCTGCTGGACTGTAGGCTTCCTGGGTGGGGGGCTGAGATGCCCTGATTTATGGTTTTGGCTGCCTGAAACCCTGAAGCACAAAGCAAATTACAGCTGTGAAATTTAATGGAGTGTAAACCCTCTCTTAATGGATTGTGGTCTCAGGGCCAAAGTGGGGACATTAACTTGGCCCAGGCCTTGTCACACAGCCACACACACACACACATACACATACACACACACATACTCACACACTCACTCTCTCGTACTCTATCTTTCTCTCCAGGTGCCGTGCTTCCTCATCTCTCACCTGCGGAAGCTAAACGAGGCGTCTGTGACCAAGAAGCCTCCGAGTTCAGAGAAAACCAAAAGGAAACTGCTGCGGAGATGGACCATGGACCGCGACAAACGAGAGAAAGCTCAGGTAATGCAGAACGCATTCTTAAACACAATTACATTAACACAATTACATTCTTAATCAATTACATTTACACAATTACATTCTTAAACACAACTACATTTACACAATTACATTCTTAAACACAATTACATTTGCACAATTACATTCTTAAACACAATTACTGCAAGGCATCAAAGTTGATGGATTACAGAGTAATTGAAAGGGAGCAACTAATAACTTAATTATAAATATTTGAAGCTCCGTCTATATTGTCATGTGTCGTGGTATTCGCTCTAGTACCCTCTATAACAAAGAGCCTCTTCTGCAATGAGAGCTCTCTCTCACTGCGTCCTGATTAATTCATTTCTGTGTCCCTTCTGCATTGTCCTCGCTAATTTATTTAGCCAATCCAATTAATTCAATTGATTAAATCATTTGGAGAATGGAACGATTTTCCTAAATGAATGGCACAGATCACAACCTCTCCATATTCTGCCTGCTCTCTGGGCTCTGAATGAGGCTGCCTTGCTGGCCTGTCTCTAATTATACAATTTCTCATTAATCAGAGGTCAGGAGGAGGCCTTTGCAGCTGCATAACAGTCACTGCTGACTGCCCCCTGAAGCTACTCATCTTTTTTTATCATTTTAGCCATTTAGCCTCTGTTCCAGAGTAACTTACACAGATTTACATTAATTAAATGCAATCCATTTGTTTTTTACTGAAGCAGTTCAGATTTAGTACCTTGCTGAAGGGTACAACAACAGTGCCCCTCCTGGGAATCAAACCCACAGAACAACCTTGGAGTCCCATAGCCATTATACTCCACTGTGGCCCTGGTGCATTCTGCCATTCTGCCTTTGAGGGCCCCTAAGCAGGATTTGATTTGGGGCCCCACTAACCCAACATCATTAATACATATATTTAAAAATAATTAGGGGCCCCCTGGTGGTGGCAGGGCCCTAAGCAGTGGCTGATGATGATTATTACACACCCCAGCCTGGTGTGACTCTAATCTCCTGTGCACCTGTCCTGCAGTTCTCAGAACTTTTTCGTGAGAACGTCATCCGCGTTCACGCGCCCCTCCACGCCAAGGTCTCCATGGCGATACTGCTGGACAACGAGACAAAGGCTAAGGATGTCTTGGCTCGCTTCGACTGCGAGAATGGGTCAGTGTGGAGATTTAGTGCATTTCATTCAGTGTGTGTGTGTGTGTGTGTGTGTGTGTATGTACGTGTGTGTGTGTGCTTGTGTGTATGTGTATGTGTGTGCGTGTGTGTATGTACATGTGTGTGTGTGTGTGTGTGTGTGCTTGTGTGTATGTATGTGTGTCTGTGTGTGTGTGTATATGTGCGTATGTGTATGTACATGTGTCTGTATGTGCACGTGCATGTGTGTGTGAGAGTTTAGAATGTGTGTATTCTCTGGTCTAGACACAGCTGATTTTTCTTCCCTAATTATCTACAGGTCCCGTGTCTCTGGCAGAAAGCCCAGGCAGTTCTTATTTGAGGTCGGGGGAAACATAGGTATGATCATCTGATTGCAACACAATTCACATTAATCACTCTCAATTATATGAAGACACTGTACCGCATATTATGAGTCCAGGTCCTCAGTTGAATAGTAGAGTCTCTTATCCGAGGAATTTATTTACAAAGACATACAATCCAGTAATACAGGTGGATATTTGCTTAAGTAATTTGGCTTAAGTACTTTGCTCAAGGGCAGAAACGGTAGTGGTGCAGCTGAGAATTGAACATTCAGACTCGGCCTAGCAGGCCCAGACTCTGTCTGAGGGCATGAGCGGATATTGCCTTGACAGCAGCACCCCCGTCAGGAAAAGGGACAGGTGCTGGAGAACACAGGAAGCAAATTTAATTCGTCATTTGTTTGTTGCTTAAAAAGCGACACCTATTTCACTAGATGCGGGCTCCTCAACCGTCCTCTGTCCTGCAGTCAAATATACTTGTGTGTCTGGCACCCATTTATTCAATTATTTAATCTCCTACATGATATCGGAATAAGTGCTGACCAGAGTCTAGCCGTTGAATGAATAGTGTAATATTTCTGGTAATAAGTGTCCTCAAAATATACTTCCATGTTTATTTGTGACATAAATTGCTGTACGGTGACTGATCTGACTGTTATCATTTTTAGGAGAGAGATGCTTGGACCCTGAGACGCATCTTCTTGATTTGTACCGTGTCAATCCCAACTGCACATGGGTCTTCAAGCCCAAAACAACCTGAGGAGGCCCCCGGAGCAGTAAGAGACTGCAAAAATAAACCATCAATACAAGCTGTCGCCCTCTGGTGGCCGTCCGCGTGAGGGCATTCATTGAGCCGGGATTACCGAAGGCGCCTGTGGTTCGATGTCAATTTGGACTCCACCACGAACCCCTCGTTCACGGTCTATAAACAGCTGGGCTGTTGTCTCTGTGTAAAAGCCTTATCCTGTGGAGAACCTGAAGTTCTGGGAGCGGGGCACTGGTGCGTACTGATTTTTGACGGAGGGATTTTTAATAACAGCAATTGATTCGGTGAGCCGTGTCCACCGCGGTCAAAAATAAGGCCATCTGGATTTTTACGGTGCCAAAAAGCACGATTTCACGCGTGTGTTACTGCAGCCACGACCCCTGCTGCTCCGCTGACCTTTCACCGACAGCGAGGCAACAGCAGTGTAAACAAGTGTACAAACAATATTTATACCGCTTATTTATCCCACTTTTTGTATTACCGTGAAGTGTAAACAACATGTTTTTTTAAGTCTGTTGTTCCGTTTTTTGCCGTTTGAAGAGAGATTTGCGCCGTGTGATTGCGACGGTCACGCGCCGGGCAGTGCCTCGGTGCCTTTGATGGGACGATTGGCGACAGACGTGTGCCGCTGTGGGAGTGGAGCCTGGACTGAGCTGGTCTTGATTTCAGGCTTTGAGGACAGCCGTGTGCAGCCTGTTAAGTCCCCTCCTCAAACGGCCCGTGGAATGAACCACTGACTGGGGTACCACTCGTTTGCACTGCTTTCAGCCGTGGTCTTTGAAAACAGGCAAAAGAAAAGCACTTAAAGTCTCCACTATGGATGAACTCTGCCATTATACACTTGTAATACTGTCTCATTCAGTGGAGGATATCCATCAATATTAGGCTATTTTAGGGGCCCAATATGCATTTATTGCAGGGTTTCAACTAGCCAAGACACTCCTCTGTGTAACATATATGTAGCAGAGACTCTTTTACTGGTTTCCTGCTATTACTGGTAAGTTGAGTGGGGTGATGTGTTTTCAGCAAAGTGTATTGCACCGTTGGTCAAGCTGTATCAGTTATAATGGCAGCACGTGCAAGTCTGTCATTGACTACATTGCCTAGAAAATGTACTAGTGTTTCAACCAAAGCTAGGAAGTGAATTGCAGTATGTTTTGTAAAGTTTATTGCATATATATATGTATAAATCACATTTCTATAATACTGCAGAAGCAGTTTTTTCTTCTTTTGCTGTGCTATTATTTTGTTATTTGGATTCTCAGAACCTGTAGTGAAGTGAGTTCATCAGCTCCTGGTAATCTTATCAGCTCCACTTATTTCTCAGGTCTTGAAGAAATCACATGCAGTGAGTCACACATACAAAAGTGGGTTTGAGATTTGTACACAAATCGTTTCAGTCTTACTTGTCATGCTTGGTCTGACGTGGTCTTGGACTGATTAGTTGGAAGGGCACTAGTCCAACTCTTTGTTTGAACGCTGGAAAGAGAACACACGCACACACACACACATACACACACCAACATGCACAGTAATGGACTTTGCTGTCTATTCACTTAAGGACTGGTCGTGCCAAAACAGATGAGCCAAAATATTATGGCCACTCACAGATGCACCAAAATATTAGGACCACTCACAGATGTGGCAAAACATTATGACCACTCACATAATGTTTTGGCCCGTGGAAGGCTCGCCTGTGTGTGGTCATAATGTTTTGGCCCGTGGAATGCACTACATTTCAGGGGTGGTCTTTCACACTTCTCATTTCCATATGACACATTTAAGAATCAGCTTTCTCTGAAGGTTATTGTCCCACAGAGGGGAAGGAGGCTGATGGGGGAAGGGGGGTGGGGGGGTGTATGTGTGTCTGCACATGAGCTGTGAAAAAAATCGTTGGCACAATGCAGGTCTTTATTGTGGTAAGACCACAATAATTTCACTCAACCATCAAGTGAAAAATCTGAAAATCTGATGCCCCAAACCTGGTGTTCCTCACCAGTGGCTGGAACCTATGTGTTCCGGTAAATTCCGCTCGTTGCTCAGTAGGAGGTGGCCCTCGTGCGTCAGACCCCCCCAGCCGGGGCTTTTGGCAGTGTTCTCGCTCTGTATGGTAATCATCACAGCACAGTGGCGCTACAGAGCGAGCCGGCCAGAGCTCCTGCATTAACATGTGATTTCACTCAAACAAAGATTCCTTTCTGCAGCCTGCATGAAGTTGAATGTGTAGCACTTGGGGGTTCTGTACTGGGGGCAGTGTAATCACAGAATGATATCTTTCCCTGCTGTTCAGAGCCACAGATCCCACATGGCTTCTTTCGTAGGAACTTTCTCTCCTGTGCAGAGGAACGTCTGTCTGAAGAATAAAGAAAGCCTTTAAATAATGCTGTAAAACGCTACTGGGGGTAAGTCTGCTGTATTTCATCACCGATTAGTGCACTACAAAAAATTGTTTTAAGTCAGCAGGCCAGATTTAAAGCAGTTTATGAGCAATCAGTATGGCATGGGAGTTCATGCCACACAAACACACACTCTGTGTGGGGTTTAGGACATGGACGCCCACTGGAGTGCTTTTGATGCACTGATTTCACAGAGTTCCTTTCAGAAATAGTTTGTGCATGATTTAAATGGCATTATGCACTCAGTGATCACTTTATTCGGTGGATCTGTACACCAGCTTGTTAATGCAAATATTTCATCAGCCAATCATGTAGCAGGCGCGGTCAAGAGGTTCAGCAGTTTTTCAGACTAAAATGGGGAAGAAATGTGATCTAAGTGACTTTGACCATGCTTGTTGATGTCAGACAGGGTGGTTTGAGTATCTACTGGTCTCCTGGGATTTTCACACACAATAGTCTCTAGAGTTTGCAGAGAATAGTGCAAAAAACAAAAAAGTGAGCAGCAGTTCTGCGGGCAGAGACACGTTTTTAATGAAAGGTCAGAGGAGAAGGGCCAGACTGGTCAAAGCTGACAGAAAGGTGACATTAATGCAAATAACCACACATTACAACAGTGGTATGCAGAAGAGCATCTCTGAAAACACAATGAGTCAAACCTCTAAAGTGGATAAGCTACAGCAGCAGAAAAAATAATAGTCTAATAAATACCTAATAAAGTGCTAAGTGAGTGTATTAATTAACTATGTAAGGAAATGTGCTGAACTGAAAATGGGGTGAGGTCAGACCACCAGCCTGGACAGGATTGGGGGAAGATGCCTTGGAGGTCAAAAATCGTGGTGATGTTGAGGGATCAGTCACGTGACCCCTGATGTCACAGGTCACGCATGCACTTTGGATAGGAAGGCATTTCTGTGTCATGTGATCTGTTTTGAGGTGAAAGGTCACGGCATGAATAAACAGGACAGCCTTCATCAGACATCAGATCAGATCAAAAAGGGAACCAACAGCGGAAAATATAATACACATTCTCTGAAACATACATTACATTCAGCACTTATACACAGAGTAACATGCTTTCACATACAGTCCATGTACACAGATGGGTATTTTACTGAAGCAATTCACATAGCTGCCAACTCTCACGCTTTCGGCGTGAGACACACGCATTTGCATGTGCGTGTGAAAACAGGCAAATGCGTGTGTCTCACGCCGAAAGCGTGAGAGTTGGCAGCTATGAATTCAGGTTGCTGTCCAGTCCAGTTCCATAACCATTGTACAACACTGCCTCATAAAGAAAAGAGAAAAATAAATAGTACAGTTGTATTCCCTTGGGTAGCAGGAGCCCTTCCATCCTCTGCCTGCCACACCTTTGACCCAGCAATAAGCCTGCCCTTACCTTCAGACAGTGGGTGTAATGACCATGAGCTTTCCACGTGGGGGAGCTGTTGTTGCTGATGATCGCAGGCACATAGGACACAAGCTTAAAGATTTTAGGTGATTAGATTTGCTAGCATAATAAAATACTGAACAGCACACAGTGAAAATCAGGGAGAGCAATGCTTGTGTGCTTTGGTGGATCAATTTCTGTTTGTGAGGAAGAAATAGATCTGGATTAAAATGTGTTTTTTTGAGCTCTGTGGATGTTCACAAGTAACTGTGGTATTTTGGTGGATTCATTACCCAAAATAAAAAGGTCCATAGAGGTCCATTATATCACAGCGAACTGCGTCTAAAAAAAAGTAATTTGATCGAGAAAACTGCTCACATCTCAGCAAAACTATCTGGATGGATAGATAGTACTCTGGGTAAGAGGAAACATACTTCAATTAGATTTTTGGATGAACTGCCCCTGTAAACAAAGCATGAATTTTACCAGTATGATCACATTCTGTTGTGGATCACTCTCATTCCTGAGTTTGGTTAGCAGATCAAGGGGGTATAAAGGGAAATTGGCAAAGGATAAATTCTGCACAGACATTAAGAAGTATTTTTTCACACAGAGAGTGGTCACTGTGTGGAATAGCTTGCCAGGACATGTAGCGGAGGAGGAAACACTGGGTTTTCAAGACCAGGCTTGACAGATACAATTTATGGTTTTAGGTACACTTCAGTGGGAAGAAAAGGCAAGTATTGCTGGGCTGAATGGCCCGTTCTCACCGTTATGTGATGTTATGTTATTTCTTTCTCATTTTAATCTTTTAATTTAATACTGCCAGCATCACAGCTTCACTGAGTGGTGTGAGAAAAGGCTCATGGGTAAAACACTCAGCCTGTCCTGACAGGCTGACCACTGGTGGTGTAATCATGTGACATGTCTGGACAGGCCAAATTGGCTCGTCTCAGGACACTGCCGTCCTGGGTAACGGACATGCGCTGTGGATCGATGTGGATGTGTGAGAGCGCAGGACAGCACACAGTAACACGCCACCCTCCTCTTTCATCCCAAACTGCTGCTCCAAAATAAAGAACAGTCGCTCAGAAATGCCTCATCAGGGAAAACAGCGCACAAAGCATACTTCCAACAACGATATCGCATTCCCCCAGACGGCCATTTTTTCTGCTCTTCATAGAAACAGCAATTTATCATCTCAGACTCTGTGCTGGCCATACCGAGAGACCCTCTCCCCCCCCTTCCAGGACAAACAAACTGCATAAGGAGATAAATACCATACATAAGAGCATCGGGTTCACATTCTGCTATGCAGTTTCACCCTTGAGAAAAGTACCTAGCCAACATTCCTTCCCTAAATAGCCATTTAAACAAAGGACGAGTACATGTGAGACATGGAAATTACCCCACGTAAGGACAAGTAAAAGAACATGCAATGTGGAAGGGATTTAAACTGTCTTTGTAATGCTTGAGGGATATCCTGGCAGCACATTTATTGGACTTTTTGATGTTTTTTTTTGTTCAGCCAGGGAGCGGTGGCTGATTTAATGGCAGGGGGGATGGGTGGGGCTTTATCTTCACCTCAAGCAGGCAGTGGACAATGTTTGTGCTGTGGACGTCCAGCAGGTAAGGGATTTCCAGAGACCAGTGTCAGAGCAGGGGCAGAATCTGATCTGGACTGTTCCAGACTGTTCCAGACTGTCAGACTATGAACAGGCTGCAGCATTGGGGAGTCACTGGGGGCATACCAGCCACATTAAGAAAGCTCATGAACCCCAACGTAACTAGGAATTATGTGTAGGAGCAGACATCGTTCTTGAATCAGAACACTCATTTAGTAGCTTCCTTTTGGGATTAAAAACTCTAATATATGATAAATTATAATACATGCCTTCGATTTCTGTATTCAGTCTGTCCCATATCGTGAATTCTGAATACTTGCCTGCCATGATGATTTAGTGTCACATATTCTTTTTGCAGATGAATAATGAAGTGCACTGTCACGTAGTTGTGAAATATTAGGACACACTCCAACACAGTGCTTAGAAGTCTTTTTTTATTCAACTTTTCATAATTTCAAATTCTTTATCAAAAGAAACAGGCATCATGAAAAACTGACATCTTGGCAAGTGCCTTTTTCAAGTGCCATACGGAGCGTCAAGCTATTCACTGAGTCTGGTGCTACTGATAAAGAAATAGAAAATGAGAAAAGTTCAGTAAAAGCTTTGATGTAGGGGGTGTCTAAATTTTTTACTCTGCCAAGAGTATTTCTATGACCCTATGCCTTCGTATGTCATACAGTGTCATGTATTTCATATGTTCCTTTGTGACATGGGTTAGTCAGCTTGCAGGTAGATTGAGATTATCCCTGTAAAACATGGCCTTTGCTGATGCCAAACACATGTCTTGTCAGGTCAAAGGCTGTCTGATGTCTTCCATGTCTTTATGCAGCTGTGGTAAGGCCATGAGATGACCTGGCTCCTGCAAATTCATCAGCTCTCCCACATCGTGTGAGAGTTTAGAGAGTTCAGAGAAAATAACAAATATACTGTTGTGTTCTTTCATTAGCTTCTTTATATACACCCATGGTCGTCTGCTGAGAACTCCACTGAAGAAGCAGGAACAGGAAGTGATGTCATTATTCCCTTGAGCTCTTAATTAACACATGAAGTCTGGATTTAATGTCGGCCTCATCCATGGGCTTTACAGAAAATTATCTTTCTGTACTTTCATTTTTCATCTGGAAAAAATAATTCTATCAGTTTGGAATTTCATAACACAGACCACTGCTATTTTGAGCATTCCAAATTAGGAGAAAGAGAGAATGTGGGGACACAAAATGAAGAAAAATAATAAACTAAAGAAAGCACATGTTGGTTAGACTAAAGCTGTGAAGGGTCCCTGTAATCAGTGTTATTTCTTCCCTTCTGTTACTGGGCACATGCTGAAGAGAAGCCAGGACTAATCCATAAACTAATCTGGAGCCAAGAGCAACCTGGCAGATGCTTGTTTGCCATTACTTCCAGCCCAACCGCCCAAAGGGAATTGTCATCTGGGATTAGAAAGTTGCTCCAGGCTGACGTACAATCTGGTCTGTTTACCGTGTAGGTTGGGTGGTGTTTGGGTACCTGGTGGATACAGACTGGGGCAGCCCACCTATGTAGATCCCCCAGGAGGTCTTTATTTCTGCAGGGGAGGTGGGGATGCAGATGCATCACTACCAGGACACCCAAGGACTGAGATGAGATGCGTTTTGCCTTTTGAGGAATACTCTAGTAAATTTGTAGCAAAGTAATGCTACTAAAACAATGACTTTGGTGTAGCTTTTGGGTAAGAAACTAGGCTTATTTTCAATAAAATGCACACATACACATGCACACACATGGCAATATGCATGCATGCATACACACACACACACACACACACACACATTTCAAAAATGGCTTCCCAAAGCCTGGTGTCTTTCAAGAGCCAAGGCTCTGCATGCAAGATGACAAGTGTGCTCAGGCCTTCAAAGGGTTCTGCTCTATAAAACAAGCAACTTTGGCCTGGTTTACGATCGCCCTTTTCACAAGACCATTACGGAGCAAGAGCCCGCATCCTTTGCGCTCGGAGATCTTGTCTTTATCGCTCTCTTGATTCACAGGCGCCCCGCCACGATGTCAGATGCATTCTGTTTTACAGCCCCAGCGGAGGTCAGGGATGCGGGTTCGATAAATCACCAAGCAGGCTCATGTGGAATTAATCACGCTAAGATAGATTTACCTTCATTATTTTACAATTCTCTTCTGTAGCTCCCCTTGGCAAACACATGCCTACTATAAATCATAAAACAGCCCCAGAAATATTACACCAGATACTGTCTTCTCTCAACATGGCCCTCTCAAGTGGGCAAGACATGCAATCCAATTACAGACGTCAAGAAAAGCAGTGATTAATAAACCTGACCTGACCTATGAAGCTTAACTGAGGCATAAACACATCCGCAGGAGGGAGCATTCGCCACAGTGCTCTGAATTCTTCACCTATCAATTTAAAATCCCTGCTTTACATTCCACTCTGCAGTTAGAGATAAGAACATTAAAAAGCAATGTTGTGTCTATACGAGTTTGAAATGCTTAAACCACAAAAAGAACAAATGTTCCTTTACATAACACAAATACACACGTACGCACAGGCATGCACAAGCACACAGACGCACACCCATGTACGCACACACACACTGTACATGCACATGCATGCACAAGCCTGCACACACACACACACACACACACACACACAGGCACACACGCACACGTACACCCATGTAATGGTAGGTGCAGAAGGACATTACCACATACGCTCTGAGCAAATGTCAGATGTCAGCAAATGTCAGAACTCTTCATGCTGAAAGGGTTCTAATTTGCAGCTCCATTAAATCATTAATGTACAGACAGAAGGAACATAGGCGCTGAATATCCAGTCAGACCATTGACTGTCCGGAAAATAGTGTACTCACAACATAACAAAGAAAAGTACACTCCACAGTGCTCTGCCCAGGACCTACTAACCTACTATACATAAGAAAGCAGCCCTGCCACAGCCTTGCTAGACTCCACATTGCCCTTCCTGTTGAGAGACACCTCACTCCAGCAGCTGGTGAAATGGGCCATCATCTCTGCTGGGGACTTCCACCCAGCCCTTAATGAAGGGGACAGGGAGAGCTGAGAGACCCAAGAATGGGCCCCAGTGACAGACAGGGAACTCCAGCTCCCCCCAATACCCCCTCACAAAGACCGGAGCGGACTGATTCACACCCAGCAATGCGGAAGTGGCAGTTCTCACCCCAGTCCCCTCATCTGGGATCACATTTTGTATCATCAGAGAACCTCACTTTCCATACCTGAGGCCCAACAGAGACAAAGACTATACTGTTAACCTCACACTCACACTGGCGACAGGTTCCTAAAGAGCTGAACTCACATAGGAGAATGTCATACTCTGGCTATATTTAACTTCATTCAATAACAGAAGAAATTGGTCTGTATGATGGCTCCAATTACACTTATGTGCTTAGCTTAGCTGCCTTATCCTGGGAATAATACAGTTTATTGTTACAAGCTTATTAGCGTTTTATTTTTACAGCTGCATATTGACTGGAGCAAGTCAGGTTAAATACTTGCTTGCTTGTTTTTTTTTCTCCTTAAAAGAAAACATTCATAGCCATTAGATCCTGAGGAATGTCAGAACTAACGGTGTTCAGGAACTAGGGATGACTTGGTGGGGTGGATGTGATGTCACATGCTGTTTTTGGTCTAGATGTTGGGGTCCTCCAGCTGAGCATGACCCCAGGACACGGATCCTTCCCATAAGGCACCTCCAGAGCCGCAAAGCTGATCTGGCACCCACCCGCCACCAGGCCCATGAACGCGAATGCAAATTGGCCAGTCGTTTGCAGAATTAGCTGTGTTTTCGGATGCGGGGGTGTAATTCAGATGTGGAGCACGCAGATGGTTAGACAGCCCATGGGCAGCCGGGTCTGATACCAGATACAAGCCCTCGTAATTATTTTACTGCTAAAGCTGCCAAGTAATCACATTTTGCAATGCATCACATATGTCAGATGTATGGGGAGTTAATTTGCTTGGGATGGAAAAACTGTTTTTTTGGCAAAATTCTAAACTGTTGACAACATATGAGAGAAAATGCGGATCTTTAACGTACTCTATGCTCATGCGTTTTCATTTCTCCCTTTTGGTCTACTTGCGCACAGTCTACTTCAGGGTGCCAAGCAGGGTATTGTGAGGCAGCCTTGCACAGTACAACACACACCTCAAATATTCAGAGCACTGACAATGAACTTTGCGGATTTGGCAGATTAACCCATCAAATGGCAAGCACCCCAACAAGATCGTCTGTAAATGCAAAGGCAGAAACTTTTACAGAGATCATGTGGTTATAAGTCAGATTATGGGTGTGAGAAACTGAGGCAAAATGTTTGTATCATCCAATAAAGCATCTTTGCAGTGCATCCACCTGTGTATGACATTTTTGATAAAACTATTTACAAAACACCTAAAATGTAATGTCATAACATATAATGCATTGAAGAACTGGACAGGTTGTAGAAACAAACCCTTCCGGTGGTCACAACCAGAGTACATACTGGGACATGAGATGCTCCCTAGGCAAGCAAGTGAAATGATTAGTTGTTATGGGCTGTATGGCCTAGTATGGCCATCCGTTAATACAGTAAATACATACTGTATACAAATGTGCAAATCCAGTTTACAGCATTACACATGTTCCTAACACTCTGCTGCCCTCTCCTGGAGACCTGTTTGCAATGTGTCTGAAGATTACAAGCCGTATAAAAGACTGACATTGGTCGTTCTTGTTTCCAAGGGGACAGGTGCACAGAGAGTGGTCATTGACAGACCTTCCCATAATGCATTAACACTAGCATTAACACTTTTAAGATGTGGTCGGCGTTAGAGGTGGATCTAAAACAGCATTAACACTAATGAGACGTGGTAGGTGCTAATGTGTGGATGGAGGTGGAGAGAGATGTGGTAGGTGTTAGTGTGTGGATAGAGGTGGATCTAAAACAGCATTAACACTAATGAGATGTGGTAGGTGCTAATGTGTGGATGGAGGTGGAGAGAGATGTGGTAGGTGTTAGTGTGTGGATAGAGGTGGATCTAAAACAGCAATAAGACAGACACTAGTGAGATGTGGTAAGTGTTAGTGTGTGGATGGAGGTAGATTTAAAACAGCATTAAGACACTAGTGAGATGTGGTAAGTGTTAGTGTGTGGATGGAGGTAGATTTAAAACAGCATTAAGACACTAGTGAGATGTGGTAAGTGTTAATGTGAGGCTGGAGCTGGATATGGCTTGTCAGCAGTGAAGGCCAAGCTGAATGTGTGTACTGGTATTTACTTTTGTATTTTATTTATTTGAAGGGACTACCTGGTGGATCATAGTGTGAGGATCAGAGACAGGCTCTGGGATGAGACAGACAGACAGACAGACAGATACTCAAATCTCCCTGCATTACAGCAACCTGTCAACACGCATTGACTGATTCAAAATGAGAATTATTAATACCTTGATTTACACTGTGATCCAACAGCAGTCATGGGACAAGCCAGCAAAGTGGTAAGATGGTGGTTAGAACCCTGGTGGAACCCAGCTGCTATACCACTGAGTACAGTACTCAACATGAAGTGTTCCAGTATAAATACCCAGCCACATAACTGCATGGTGCATACAATTACAAGTTCTGTAAGCAGATGGAGAGATAGGTGTCTGCTAAGCATATAAATAATGTGTCACACTAAGGCCATATCCTTAAATCCGAAACAGTCCTGTGTGCGTAAGCACATGAAAGCACTTGCCACACTGTTGGTCTATAGCAGATGGACATCCTGTTGAGCCAAGAGAAAAGCATCTGTTTGTTATTCTCACTTCCTCTCAACGGTGTCCAATTAAATCTAATCTTATTCATCATTCATACGACTTAAGGTACTAATGAGAAAGCTCCGCTTTCATCCTTCCTCTTAACTGTGTCCACACTGGCTTTCGGCTTCCAAAACACACTTCTGTGTGTAATCTACAGGGGTGTGTGTGCTCACCCCTGACCCTCTCCTGATTGACAGCTGGACAACACTGCACTGGAACAGAAGCCAACAGGGCTGCGATTGGACTGGCCAAAACCCCTTCTCTTACCTCTCAGTCCAAGCCTGATGTTTGATGTGTAAAGTTGCTATAGCAAACAAAATGTAATCTTAGGTGCATTTATGGATATATGCTGGATGATGGTAGTTGTGGTGGTGGTAGTAGTGTGCGTATGTATGTATGCGTGTGTGTGTGTGTGTGTGTGTGTGTGTGTGCGTGTGTCTACGGTCTTAACTATAGGCCTCTGGGGAAGGAGCAATTCTGGTCATAGTGTTTGGAGAGAAATTAAGCCCTCATTATTAAGACAGTCTCAGAGGCTAATTCACATTAAGAAATTCAGTAATCCATATCAGCCCTTGCTGTTTAATCATGCTGTCTAATTAGCTTTGTGCTAACAATGTGGTAGTGAATGAACAGACCTCAGTGACCCTGCCTCAGAATTGTGTGAATCCACGGAGGTCTACCTTGGGTGGAGTGTTCGAGGGGAAAGATGCACTCCTCAATCTCTAGGTTATAGTTGTCATGAGTACAGCAATCAGCAGAGGACAGAATTGGAACATTCAAATTAAATTATTGAATTATAATATGAATTTAAAAGCTAAATGTTATAAAACTTTAATTCAAAACAAATGAAAGGAAATGCGGAAATTCAATTTTTCATTTCAATTCCACTGAGTTTTAAAACGATAT